>NC_133660.1:119488913-119788913 GCF_037893015.1 Macrotis lagotis | reverse complement strand
GATCATTTCAGGGTCTACTGATGGTCTCCTTATTATTTCCTTTCATCTGATTCTATCTCTAATTCAAAGCAAGGTCTTTTAAAGAGAAGACTCAAGGGAGCCATCTTAGGTCCTTCAATCACTTTAAAGGATATTTTGTGAAAGAGACTTGCTCTGATATTCCCTCAGGACAGAAAGAGAAATAGGGGATAGAAATACCAGAAGGGTAGATTTAAATTCTGAGTGAGGAAAAACTTCTGAATCACTAGAGTTGTCTAAAAGAGGAGGGGTTGTTTTAGTAGGGCGTTATTTTCTCATTATGGAAATTTTCCTTGTTAAGAATTAGAATAAATGATTTTTGAGGTCTGTTCCAGCTGTGTCACCTGGTTTTATGAATTACAGGTAATGGGGGACTGGTCAATGAGTCCATTCTTTATGAAGATGCAAGATCCTGTGTTGAGGATATTGTCTTTGGGACTTCAGAGTGTTACCCCTTGAGGAAGAGTAGTCTTTAAAATAGCTGCTGATCCAGAACTGAAAATGTATTCAAAAAATACTAACTAGTAAAGATATTTCCTGTCCGCTGTGTTCCAATCAGAGGATAAAGATTATTGTTAGCTGCCTGGTAGAGAGAAAGAAATGCTCATGTGGCATAGATGAAGGATGATCTATCCATATTACAAAAATAACAGTAACACAATAACTAGCTAGCATTTACATAGTACTTTACAAATTACAAAGGATTTTACAGATGTTATCTCAATCGATTTTTCCCTACAACTCTGTTAGATAGGTACTATTATCTCCTTTTGCAGATAAGGAAACTGAGACTGATAGGGTGACTCATTTCTTTTTTAAAATGACTCACTCAGGCATACAAAGCTAATAGGTATCTGACACAGAATTCCAACAGGAGTCTTCCTGGCTTTCAGTTCAATGCTCTGTCCATTTTGCAACCTCTGTCTTGCAGTTGATTTACTTCTGTTGGGTCAAGCATTTTGCTCTTCAAGGAAGATGTAGCCACATCTGTGTTTGACTTTTAACAAACCTTGCATGTACTCCAACTCCTGGATTTCTTTCTGGTGGCTGTTTCACATAACCTTTTGAAACTCATAAGGTCAAAGCTCTCTTCAATATTACTTGGATTATTGGAGGAAAGTACAAATGCAAAGATCTAAAGAACAATAACCCATAGTTACTGATCACAGGTGAGTCTGGGTGGCCATTGGCCACAGCTACCCATCTCATTCAGCTTCAGAAGTTTTTTTCCAGGGAAGAGAGGTACTGACCCCACTCCGATGACTATTAAAATAACTCATCCTCCTTGTTTAGCACCAGAGAAAGAGGAGGATGCTGAATCACATGCTGTTCAGTGCTTTTTTGAGCATTCTCCCTTCTGGCTCAGCAACCAATCAAAAGGTTCTCCTTTTTTAATGGGGTTAATGGTCCAGAAACAAGCAGAAAGCTTCAGTAGGTTCTAAATCAAAGAGGGGAGCCCTCCTATTACACAACATCATAATCTTCTGGAAGCAGGCTTCCCAGTCTCCTTCAGATGGTGGCAGGTAGAGTATGTTGTGCTTGCTCTGTGAATGAAGTCCTATTGGTTAGATCCTGTTACATGTGATAACTCAAGGTAGGGGATCAAGTGTTGTGTAGGGCAGTGGTGTTAGACTCAAATAAAAATGGAAGCCACTAACCATGTGGACTTAATATTGATTTAATTTTAAAATGCATTTAATTTTTTTATTTTATTTTTATCTTGTTAAATGTTTCTCAAGAACATTTTAATCTGGTTTGGGTAACACTTGGGAATGTCATAGGTGCTATCTTGGGGCTAAGGGCTTGAAACTTCTGCTCTAGGGGCAGCTCTGTCAATACGAATAGTGTGTCCATATGATAGCAAAGTAGTAGTTTCAGCAGCAAATGCTCTGCTGATCTCATAATTGTATATAACTGAATTTTCTTAGGAAGCTTTCTCTTTATAATCTTTTTTCACAGTTTATCATTTATTTATCAAAATTTTCCTTCTGACCAAATACTATGATGAACTGGAATCTATACTTTGAAACAATGCTCAATAAATGAAATTCCATACAGTCAGATGTTATTCTCCTAGAAATGAAAAATTATTATAGTAGTTATTAAATTCCAGTAAACATTTATGATCTTCCTATTGACGGCCTCAAGAGAAAATGAATTCAAATCCTACCTTCAACAGATGATATCTGTGTGATCCTGGGCAAGTCATGTAAGACTCCAATAACACCCTAAGACTATAATTTACAGAACAAGTACTGATCTTTTTTTTTGCAGAAAGAATTTCCTCATTGGGAATTTCAGTGACCTCCCAAATGAATACAGGTATGAACTAAAAAACAAAAAATATAAACATCAAAAGTAATAGAAAATACAACATAATGAATAGAAAGCTGGTCTTGGGACTTCCAAGGGGAGCCAAGATGGAGGCACAAAACTAGGGAACTCTGCAGTTTTTCATGGAACAACTTTGAATGAAGCCTCTGAACAGGTCCTAAAGCAACCAAATCCAACAACAACAACAACAACAACAACAACAACAATCAAACCCCATAACATTTAAACAACTTTTCAGTGAAAAATATCTGCTTTCAGTTAAAGGGGTATGTATTCCAGTATAGGTAAGAGAGCTGGGAAGCCAGTTGAGAGGATTTCAGCCACAGTACAGCTGAGGTCCGGCACAGCCCTGCCAACTGTGAGAGTCTCAGCTGTAGCTTGGAGACAAGGTTTCTAACTGGTGGAAAGTTGGTGCCGCATTGAACAACCCCAATGCAGGGAGCAAACTGGGAACAACAGGAAATCAGAACATTGTCTCCTAGCAAAGAAAGTTTGGGACTATATACACCCTTTACCACAGGAACAGGGCTCAATTGATAAAGTGACCAAAATATTTTTTTAAAGGGCTAATTGATAGCTGCTATTCTGATAGGGTGATAAAAAAAATGGAAGAGTAAAGCAGTGACAAAATGCCTACAGGTGAAGCCTCTAAGGGGTCTCGATTCCAAAAAGATCTGGAAGAACTCAAAAACATTTTTAAAAACCAAAGAAGAGAGGAAGAAGAAAAATGGAAAAAAGAAATGGAAGTTATACAGGAGAATTATGAATAACTGAAGAAACAATAATTTTGAAAGTAAAATTGACCAGTTGGAAAATAAAATTAATCAACTGGAAAAGGAAACCAAAAAAGTAACTAAAGAAAATAAAACTAGAATTGGACATATGGAAATGAATGACTTTATGAGACACCAAATTTTCATCAAATGAAACCAAAAGATTGAAAAAATAGAAGAAAATGTGAAGTACTTCTTAGGAAAAATGACTGACCTGGAAACTAGGTTCAGGAGATATAATTTACAAATTAATGATGCACCTGAAAGTCATGATCTAAAATAGAACCTGGGTAATATCATGCAGGAAATTATAATGGAAAACTGTTCTAATATATTAGAACAAGAAGATAAAATAGTTCTTGAAAGAATCCATCGATCACTCCCAGAAAGAAATCCCAAAATAAAAATTCCAAAGGATATTGTAGCCAAATTTCAGAATTTTCAACTAAAGAGAAAATACTGCAAGCAGTCAAAAAGAAACCATTTAAAAAACCAGCGCACCCCAGTCAGCATTAAACAACACTTATCAACTTCAACATTAAAGAACTGGAGGGTCTGGAATATGAAAAGGAATTTGAATTATAAACAAGAATAAATTTCCCTCCAAAATTCAGCATATTCTTAAGGGGAAAAGATGGATTTTCAACAAAATGGAATACTTTCAAATTTACCTTACCTGATAAGAAGACCCGAACTGAACAGAAAATTTGATCTTCAAATACAAGACTCAAGAGTTGTTCAAAGATGCAAATGCTTCTATGTTAGTTAACTTTTGTGAATTATATTTGTCTTAAGACAATTGAAAGGAACATAGTTAGATGGAAGGTATGGGTATAGATTGACTGTGATGTGATCAAATTCTTAACTCTTGAGGATCATATTTATATTGGAACATCTGAAGGGATTGTTTTTGAAAGGAGAGTGTGAGTTTAAATTGGTTATGATGTAAGGATGCTTATGGCTCTTGAGAATTGTATTTCTATCAGGACAATTGAAAAAAGTATACTTTGACAAAGAGTGTGGGAACAATCAAGTATAAAATAATTAAGATGTGAAACAAATGATTATACTAAAAGATGAAGGCATTAGAGGATAAAAATCATCACATGATGAAGCACAAAGGGAAAGAAGAGAGGACATGAACACTGAATAAATCTTACTCTCAACAGATTTAGCTCAAAGCTGGAATAATGTACATGCCCAAATGAATTTAGAAATTAATTCTACCCTATAAGGAAGCAAGGGGAAAGGGGAAAAAAAGAAGAAGATATGGCAGATAAAAGGGAAGGCATAAGTAAAAGTAAAGTTAAAGTTAAAGTTAAAATTAAAATTAAAAAAAGTAAAGTAAAAGGGTAAAGGGAGAAGAAAAGGGAAAAGGATTGGGAGAAAAGAAAGTAGATTGAGAGATGCATCAGTTAGAAACAAAACATTGGTGAGGAGAGATAAAAGGAAAGGAAAGAGAAAAGTACAAAGGAAGAAAAGATAGGATGGAGGGAAATACAGAATCAGTCATCTTAACTGTGAATATGAATGAATGAAATCTCCTATCAGACAGAAGCAGATAGCAAAGAGAATTAAAAATCAGAATCTTACAATATATTGTTAACATTTGAAGCAGAGAGATACACACGGGGTAAAGGTAAAAGGCAAAAGGTAAAATGCTTCAACTGAAGTTGCAAAAAAAAGTGGGAGTAGTAATCCTGATCTCAGACAAAGCAAGTAAAAGGATTAAGGAATGAAAAATATAAAACTAAGGCTAACTATATTTGTGAAACTTTGTAAAATGCTCCTTATAATGCCCATAATTGAGGATTGGCTGAACAAGCTGTACTATATAAATGCTATGGAGAACTCTTATTCTGTAAGAAATCACGAGTGAACTACCTTCAGAAAAGCCGTAAAGATTTGCATGAATTGGGGTGGCTAGGTGGCGCAGTGGATAAAGCACAGGCCTTGGAGTTAGAAGTACCTGGGTTCAAATCTGGTCTCAGACACTTAATAATTACCTAGCTGTGTGGCCTTGGGCAAGCCACTTAACCCCATTTGCCTTTCAAATACCTAAAAAAAAAAAAAAAGATTTGTATGAACCAATGAGTGAAGTGAGCAGAACCAGGAGAGCATTATACACAGCAACATTGTGGGATGATCAATTATGATGGAAGTAACCTCTCTAAGCAGTTCGGTGATCGAGGACAATCCTGAGAAATCTTATGAGAATGCCATCCTTATCCAGAGAAGAAACTATGGATTCTGAATGCAGAGCAAAGCATATCATTTCACTTTAAAAACTTCTTTTATGTTTTTTATTTCCTTCTCAGGACTTCCTCCCCCCCCCCCCACTTAGTTCTATTTTTTTTTTCTTTCACAACATAACTAATATGGGAATATGTTAAAAAACAATTTTACATCTATAACCTATATCAATTTGTTTGCTGCCATGGGGTAGGGAGCATTGTAGAAAAATGTGAAAGTCAAAAGCTTGCAAAAGGATGAATACTGAAAAATATCTTTGCATGTAATTGGAAAATAATTTTTAAAAGTCACCAAAAAACCTGCTCTTATAGTCAGGAATGCTTAGGTTCTAATCTTTCTTCTGACAGAGACTGGCTGCATGACCATAGACTCAAATCATGCTATCCCCAGGCTAGAAATTGTAGAGAGGGAGCTCATATTCTATGGGAATGGAATTTCCACATTGAGGGTTATTTATATGGATGAAATTATAGATCTAGACCCAAAATATTCCAGGTACTATGTCAGATTCTGGGGCTACAAAGAACTAAGCAAGTAACGAAGCAAAGAATACCAGTACCTACTTTCAAGGAGCTTCTATTCTACAAGAATATTGTGACTTGAAGTTTCTGAATTTTCCCTTGTCTCCCATTCTGAGGGAGGAGCATAATTTCAAAGCAATAATCGTGAACTGGGACATGTTTGATAAATATCACCACATTCCATTTTTGCTAACTTTGACTCAGTGTTCATGACCTTTCAAACTTTGAAATTAAGATTGGAATTGCTGGACCCTGACAGGAAAATTGTTTGATTTAGTGTACAGCAAAATATATTGGTATTCACTTAAATATTAGCATCTCAATACCTGAACCCAGTGGTATTTAACAGTGCCGAATTTCTGATTTTTTATCTACATCAGATGTCATGGAAGACAGATTAGAAATGTATTTGAAGGAAACACAAAGGTATTCTCACTCCACTGTAAACTTATTTGATTAATGAAACCATTTTCCAGGCTGCAATGCCCACATGGGGCTATCTTGGACCCTGCAAGAATGAGTGGTTGTCAGAGGGAAGGATGTTCAAGGGGGAAACGGCAAGACTTCTTTTATCAAAAACGTCTGTTCCACCTGAGACTTAGTTTCTTTTCCAGGACACATATTCCAGGAGGGCTTAGATCTCTGGGTAGCATATGCACTGAGCACTGTTTGTATTCCCAGAATACAGTTGGAATTACCTTCCATTCTCCATCCCTGTGGAAAGAAGTGGTGTGGGGTTAAAAAAGGACATGGTAAAAAAAAAAGTTTCCAATAAAAGATTTAAAAAATAGCTAATAACAACAGCAACAACAACAAAAGTCCCAGCAACAACAGAAACAGTGTTTAAGGTTATTCTGTTGACTGAGCCCCAGACACCTCTTAATTAAATGTGATTTAATGGAAACAAAATCATATTCACCAGCACACCATAATTGTAGCCTAGCAGCTGGGGTAGTGCCTGCCAGGAAGGAGTGTGAGCTCTCACTGGGTCTGGCCACTGAGGAAGAGCAAGGTTGAAAGTGTCATTTTCTTTAGACTTGGCTGGTGGCCACCTGGACCAGAGCTGAACATAAACTCATGAAGCAAAGGCACTGATGAGTTTACCCAGTGATGTGCTCCAACCCTTTACAGTTCTGATTCTGGGGGGTGACTTTGTGGGTGTGGTAAATCCTGAATCCTCTCTATACATTCCCTGGTCCAGAGGACATGGGGGACAGGCTTGGCTCAAACCCACTCCTTCTTTTAATGAAACTCACAGAAGGGACCATTCTGTTAGGTTCTCTTAGAAGAAAAATGAAAAAGAAAAGACCACCCCAGTTGCAGGTAAAGTCTTTCCCACTGTCAGAATCCCCTGAAAACTCCCTAACAAATGTATCTTATTTCCCAGGAAACACCTGCATCTCTAGTTAGGTCTTTTGCTTGTTAATGATAGTGAGTCAAGGGGAAATAGTATTTCCTCTATGTTAGACATCCTTTTGTTAGAGTGTATTACTTTCAAACAATTTTCTTTTCCTCTCTTTTTTATGTAAGAAAAAAACATACACACTGCTGAGAAAATTCTGATAGACACTGCCAGATTATGTTTGAATTACAAAGGTTATTCTAATTGGGGGAACTAGGATTTAATATTTCTTAGAATATATATAATTGAGAGTTATCTTCTTTATTTTCTTTTTGAAGGATGATAGAATTAGAGTTAATAGACATAGAAAGGGTTTTTCTAGAACCTGATTCGTAATTGGGTAGGGTTGTCCAATTCATGAAATTCACAAAAGTGCTATCATGCATTGATATACATTTTGGGGGCTAATGCTAAAATGTAATATTTTACAAAATACTACATTCATAGGAGCATATATTTAGTATTTGTAAGGATCTTAAATATCATCTAGTCTCCTGTCCCCATTTTATAGATTTAGAGCCAGAGATTTAGGGTTAAATGTCTTGCAGTGTATGAGGAAAGATTTGAACCCAGGTCCTCCAGGAAATCAAAACCAATATTCAACCTTCTATAGATATCAACAGTAAAATATGAACTCAAATCTCCAGGGGAAACTATGAACTTGCTTAGCCATCCTGATCAAATGTATTTCTCCCCACCCCTCACCCCTTTCATCTCAAGTATAATATTTTCCTTAGCTTCAGGGAACTGACTTCATTTCTACCATTTTTAAGCTCCCAAAATATTTAAGCTTAGGTATTTTTATGCTAAAGCTTAAAGAGACTTCTTCCATAGTTAAATTTTGAGTGTCACAAAAAGAAATCTAAGAAAAGGTCATTTAGAAGGGGGGAAATACTAGATAACGTTATCATAGACTTATATATGCCTTTATTCTGGAATTTTTTGAAATCTCCTTCTCTCCTCTCCCCCTCTTCTCCAATCAACAGATTTTTTTTTAATTCCCAAGATTTGAATTGGGTGATTAATGACCTACCCCTAAGCACTTCTATTTGTCTTTCACATTAAGTTAATTGGTAGTAACCAGCATGAGTGGGATGGGAAGCACTATAGACTAGAGAAGTATTGAGGAATGAAAAGTAGTCTCAAAAGAAATCTCACAGACTGAAACACCTTGTCAAGGAGTACAACCACCAGATTGCCCAAAAGATCAGCTTCATGACCATAAGATTGGAATCAGCAATGTGTTGGTAAATGTCTAATTACTTCAAAGATTATATGCAAATGAAGATTTGTAAAACACGTTATCTTATTTGATAGCAATCCTGTGACACTATAAGTATTAGTTCACAGATGAACTAACTGAGGCATAGATAAAATAAGGGACTTGTCCAGGGTCACACAAGTAGGATTCAAAGTTAGGTCTTTCTTCCTAAAACAAAATCCAACCAAAATTCTTTCTACTGTGCCAATTAGCTGCCTGTGAAAATGAATTAAGGCCAAAATGGTCACAAGGTCAAAATCTATATAGCACAATAGAGAGAACACTGGAGCTATAGTTAAGAAGGCCTGAATTTAAATTTAACCTCAGACATTAGCTGTGTGATCCCAGATTAGTCACTTTACTTCTGTTTGTCTCAGTTTCTTTATTTCTAAAATGGATAGAGTGATAACACCTGCCTACAAGGGATCTTGTAAAAATAAAAATGCTTTAAAAACCTCTTAACATTATTGTTGTTATTGTTATTACTATTATTATTTCTTGTTTTAAGAATATTCATAGATTGCTCAATCACATTTATGACACTGATTTCTCCTCTAGGTAATTCAGATCTCTCTACTTGAGTAAAGCAAAGACTCAGGGGTACATTTATATGGGGCTTGGCAGGATATATAGGGTTGGTCACTAGAGAGAATGGATATCAATGAGGGAGGTTTATCAAGAGACAAGGATCTCAACAAAGCATTTTCCTAACCAATGAAGCAAGTACCACAGGATAGATTGGATTTAAGGAACTAGGACTCTAGGGTAATTTGCTTTCAATTCACTTCAATGGACCAACCAACAGACAGGCCGGCTTACTGACAAGCAGATAGATAGTTGACTAGATGAATGGATAGATTGATAATGATGATGATGGATAGAGAAAATTATAGATGGATGCATGATTAGACAGGCAGACAGAAAGATCAATAAATAAAGCTGATGATGATGATGACGACAATGATGATTTTGAATAAGAAGAGCTATAATGAGATGGATGGACACAGACAAAAAAATAGTAAGGCAGATAGATAGATGAGTAGGTAGCTAGACAGATAGATCAATAAAACATTTGTTAAGACTTAATATGAGCCATGGTGGTGATACAAATACAAGCAAGAAAGATACTTTCTAATGTATAGAAGTTTATACTCTAATTAGTGCAGATAACAGATAAAAAGGGAACTGAGGAGGAGGTATTGGATATGATTCAGAAAAGATGCTTAAGAAGGTATGTGGAGATGGTTCCAGGCAAGATAAAATGAAGACTTGGCATCCCATGTATGTGTGTGTGTGTGTGTGTGTATGTGTGTGTGTGTTGGGGAGGAGGGGGTATGATCACAGGATAGGTAGTTTGTTTTAAAAGTGAAACTATGGCTTTTATGCATTTATCAGTAGATAGAGCACTGGTCCCGGAATCAGAAAAACCAAACAGTCTCAGACACTTCTAGCTGTGTGACCTTAGGCAAGTCACTTAACTCGGATTGCCTGAAAAAAATAGATCCACTGGATCTACTGGAGAAGGAAATGGTAAACCACTACATTATTTTTTTTTGCCAAGAAAACCCCAAATGGGCTCACGAAGAGTGAGTCATGACTTAAATGACTGAATAACATCTGGGATAAAGTCAAGTATTCACCTGAATATTCTCTGACTTCAGAGAATTTTTGTCTAATTTCTCTTGTGGACTGATCATTTTTGTTTTATTGCAATTCATTTTGAATGAAATTTCTTTGGTTGTCATAGTTAATTCAAAGGGAAAGATGAAATTTTGCCTAATTTTTTACCAATAGATATAGACCTTTTTATCATCATTATTATTAATTTATCTTTCTTTTTTTAACCAAATATCTGTCTTTTTTGAACAAAATTTAGAGTACACACCCATTAGATTTTGCAGGGGAATGAGAAGAGAGAGAGAGGAAGTGAAGAAAGACAAAGGCTGAGGGAGTGAGGAAGTCAAAGATAGGAAGGAAATTTTCATATGTGTCAACATATTTATAGAAGTACCTTTTGTGTTTCCATGTTTTATTTGCCATTTTAATGTAAGGTTTTTGAGGTTAAATTCTATCTTTACCTTTCATTGAATCAAATGATTAGTGCTTAATAAATGTTTGCAGACTGATTATGGTAGCAAAAACTAGAAAAGAGGTAAGTGCCCATCAATTGAAGGAATGATTAAGCAAAGTATAGAGCATGATTTAGTAGTATCTAATTTTATTACAGGAAATGAAGAATATAAGGAATCTAGAGGAAGACAGGAAGGTAATTCAGAGTAAAATGAGGCAAAGTCAGAAAAATAATATATGTAGTGACCACAACAATGCAAATGGACTAAATAATAATATGAAATTGAAAATTATGTAATTATAATGATCAAACTTAACCCTGTCAAGAAACCAAAAACAGCCAATAGCCTAGTTTAATTGTGATACGGAGTTGTGAGAATAAAATCTGATATTTGTAAAGAGCTTGCAAACCTTAATGCCAATTAAGCCCTTAAGAATGCCAACTTAGCAGCAACAGGTCCCTTCCCATCTCCCCATTCTCTTCCTCCATTCCCCACTCCCTTCCAATTCATAAATCCTCCATTCTATCAAAGAAAAACAACTAAGCAAAACTGGAAAATGTAAAAACCTATGTAACATTCAACCTCTCTATTCCCTGACCACTATTTGGAGGGGAGAGAAATGATTCATCATCTCTTCCACTTTCCTTCTTAATTACTGGTCTTTGCTCTTGGTTTTCCTTCACAGTGGTGTGCTGGAACTAATGAAAATCAGCTAATGAGAACTGATTGATAAATTTTTAGTGTTGGTATTTACATCCTGAAAATAGGAAAATACTACAAATCAGAGCTTGATTTATTATTTTGATGATTTCATAGATTTAAGAATATGTTGTAGAAAATGTTAATGAAGCAAACTAAACTTAAAAAAATAAATCATGCATATATTTTTTCAGATAGTCTGTTGTTAAATATTTGCCAAGAATAGTTCTTGATCTTTTCTTTTATACATCTGTTGGACCTCATTCAAGTACTCAATATATTCTAACTTGTGTTAACCCTAATTTATTGACAAATTTCTCCCCCTCTACTATATTCCAAGCTTCTTGATATTCATGTATTTTTTTAATTTTTATTTTCTTAGAACCTATGTAAACATAAATAACGACCATCCTGCCTTTCTAAGTGTCTGTAGTAATATTGGGTTGACTGCTGGAGTAGTCTGACCTACTCTGATAGTGTTTAATCATTTTAAATTCAAATTATTTGCATTTCAATGAAGAATGAGAATGGCAAGATGTATTTAATTTCACCAGAGGAAAACTCTTCTGAATAATGAGGTAGAGGGGTGAAAAATCTGAAAACGTTTTTTTTTTGTTTTGTTTGTCTGTTTGGTGTTATTGTTTAGTCCAGACCTATGACTTCATTAATCTGGAGAACTCTGTGTATGGAAACTCCTTCCATTGATACAACTCAACAGCTACTAGGTAATGTCTAGTCCTAGAGACAAGGAGAAAGACTTATCCATGGTCCCCTAGCTTGTCTTGTGTCAGAAGCAGGAACTGAGTCTAATGTCTCCTGATGCCCAAACCAGCTTCCTGTACATTATGTCACACTACCTTTCAAAAGAGAGACTCTTGGGCGGCTAGGTGGCATAGTGGATAAAGCACTGGCCCTGAAGTCAGGAGTACCTGGGTTCATATCTGGTCTCAGACACTTAATAATTACCTAGCTGTGTGGAATTGGGCAAGCCACTTAAGCCCGTTTACCTTGCAAAAACCTAAAAGAGAGAGAGAGAGAGAGAGAGAGAGAGAGAGAGAGAGAGAGAGAGAGAGAGACTCTTATCTAAATGTAAGTTAGGACTATTTCTACCCCTAAAAGTCATTATTATTATTAGGATGAATGGAATGATAGTAACTAATGTTATCAGTTGAAATGTGCAATTGGAAACTAAAGGGAAAAGTGTGTACCCCATGGGGCAAGCCCTTTGGATAAGGCATTAATGTTTTCTGCTCCACTTGGGCAATAATGAGGACAACCATATCACTGCCAATATAAGGGATTACTTTTTTTTTTAATCAGATGACTTTTCTTTCCTTTCCTTAGTAATTCTAAGTTAACATTAGCCTATAAATATGTTTTATCTAGTAGTGGTAAAACAAACAAATAAACAAATGAACTAGTGTCCTATGAAAAAGTAATATGTTCTAGAGTAAAGAAAATTTTAGGATTACTCTTCTTGAGCAAATTGTTAGAGCAATGCACTATTTTTTCTTTTTGGGAGAGTATAACATTTTAATGCTTAGTAACAAATGTATTTATTTATAAATACCAGGCCTGGAGAAAAACCCCACAGATTATTTCCTGTTTTCCCAAAAAGGAATACTGAGAAGAGCTTAAATAAAAATCAACTCAGTGATAAACATTCTGTAGAGGTCTCCATAACTTTAGAGTAAATGGACTGACTTCTGTGCACAATGTTTAGCCTTAACTATTAGAAATATCCTTTGGTGTATGTGACTTATGTATGTGAATGGTATTCACATTTGAATCATTCTATTGGGTCACCCAGGACATGTTTTCTAATGTTTGTCATCCTTGTAAAGTAGGGGGAGTTATAAAAAAAAAATTAATAGAATTACTCAGAAGTATAAAAACTACTTAAGGAAGAGACTTTAAATTTTTGTCTCTGTTTCTATTTTTGAATTATACTTGAATATGTTCAAATTGAACTGAAGTAGTATTATGGAGAAGGTCCTGATTTGGAGTTGGAAAAGATATGAATTTGAGAGACAGGGGAAAGATAGTAAATGTGGAAAGATAGTAAATGTGGAGAGATGAATCTGATGTCCCTGGACATTAAAAACTCAGCTTTGCTACTTGCTTCTTGTGTAATCTTAGAAAAGTCACCTACCTAACTTCTCTAGGCTTGTCTCCTTATATGTAAAGTGAAGATGCTGGACTAGATAATCTATACATCTAGTTCTAGGTATATGACACCATGAATTCTGACTAGATAAATACTTAAAGACTTGACTTGTCTCAGACAAATTAACTATGTGACCTTTGGGCAGATCACTTCATCTTTCTCAGTTTCAGTTTTCCCATCTATAAAGAAGAAGATAGACTTCTGGGTTGGCATCAAGATGGAGGCATGAAACTAGCATGATCTTAGTGTTTTTCCCTACACAATATTAAATGAAGCATCTACGCAAACATGAAAACTACAGATCCTACCAAAAAAAAGAGCAAAATAAGTTCTCAACAGTAGACATAATGGTGGATCTTCAGGGAAGGTCTGTTTTTTTTTGGGGGGGGGAAGAGAAAGTAGAGCTCTGTTAGACAGGAGAGCAGGAAAACTAGTAGGAGGTTTCCAGCTATAGTGTTGCCCAAGCCCCAGCAGCTAGACAGCAGCCCCGGTCCTGGCAGCTAGAAAGCAGACCAGCAGGGAGGTTCTCATCCCCAAAGTCTGTGCCCTGGGAACACTGGGGCAACACACAAGACTAGGTAGGGAACAAACCTCTGCTTTGGCAATACCTGGACTCCATAGGCAACACCTTGCAAGCTATAACTCAGGGATCATACCACAGCTCCAGCACAAAAAGCTTGATACAAAACTCTCTGCACCCCAAGAACAGAGGTCAATTGTCAAAATGAGAAAAAAAAACCCAAAAGAGCACTGATCATAGAAAGCTACTATTCAGACAGAGGTGACAAAAATGCCATTTTAGAATAAGAAGTAGTGGCAAATCATCTACATGGGAAGTCTCAAAAGAGTTTATGAATTGTACTCATATCCAAAACCACATGGAAGAACTTGAAGAGATTTTAAAAACCAAAGAAGAGAGGAAGAAGAAAAATTTAAAAAAAGATATGAAAGCCATGCAGGAGAGTTATGAAAAATTGATTGAGGGGGCAGGGTAAAGTGGATAAAGCACCAGCCTTGGAGTCAGGAGTACCTGGGTTCAAATCTGGTCTCAGATACTTAATAATTACCTAGCTGTGTGGCCTTGGGCAAGCCACTTAACCCCATTTGCCTTGCAAAAAAAAAAAAAAAACAACCAAAAAAAAAAAGAAAAATTGATCGAAGAAATCAGCTCCTTAAAGAGTAAAAATGTTCAACTGGAAAAAGAATTAACTCATCAGAAAATACAATCAATGAACTAGAAATGGAAAATAACTCTTTTTTTTTTTTTTTTTTTTTTTTTTTTTTTGTAGTTTTAGGCCACACACAACTCAGGTACTCCTGACTCCAAGGTCAGTGCTCTATCCACTGCGCCACCTAGCCACCCCAAAATAACTCTTTCAAAAGTAGATATAACCAATTGGAAAAGGAAACACAAAAACTAGCTGAAGAAAATAAAACTAAAAAATAAAACTGGAAAAATAGAACCTAATGTTTCTATGAGAGATCAAGATTTTATCAAACAAAATCAAAAGACTGAAAAAACATTGAAAAAATGTAAAGTACCTTTTGAGAAAAAACAAACAACCTGGAAATTAGATACTAGAGAGATAATTTATGAATTATTATTCTACACAAAATCCTTGATCAAAAAAAGAGCCTGGAAAATATCTTTCAGGAAATTATCATGGAAACTGTCATAATATATTAGATCAAGAAGACAAAATAGTACACAAAAGAATGCACAAAACACCTCCAGGAAGAGACTTCAGAATAAAATCTCCAAGTAATATCAGAGGCCAATTTTCTGGATTTTTAATTAAAGCAGAAAATATTGTACAGTTAAAAAAAAGAAGCAATTTAAATACAAAGGAAACACAACCAGAATTAAATAGGACTTATCAACTTCAGGATTAAAGGATCAGAGGGCCTGGAAAATGATATTTCAGATGTCAAATGACCTTGGATTACAACCAAGAATTTTGCTACCTTGCAAATTCCAGCATCTTTTCTCAGGGGGGAAAATTATGTTTTTTCAGTTAAATAGTGGACTTTCAAAATTTTCTGATAAAAAGACCAAAACTGAACAGAAAATTAGATCTTCAAATACATGACTGAAAAGATGCATAAAAAGGTAAACAGAAAGGGGAGAAATCCTAGTCAAGAATGTTAAATTGTATACATTCATATAAGAGAAGATAACATTTGTAACTTTTGAGAACTGTATTTTTCTTAGGATTGTTAAAAGGTCAAATATACTTAAGGGGATTGTATTTAGAGGATATGCGTATAAATGAGACATGATGTGGTGGCATTTCCTATAGAAACAGAGGGAGGGAGAATACCTAGAGACGCTATACATAGTTAAATCATGAAATGATCTTATTTTACTAAGATACATTTGTTAAAGAGGATTGCAATAATATTGGGTCAGAGGTGAGAGTATACTTAGAAGGATTGGGCATAAATTGATTAGGAAGTGATCTTTTCTTAATACATACTTTAGTAAACAAATGTTAAAGTGCTATAGTTGGATAGTTAAAGGGACAGAGGGAGAGAGTATACCAAATACTTTGGTTGGGAAGAGTTGTAGGGATATGATTGATTGAAGTACTATAAAGATAGAGGGGGACAGTGTACTTAGAGAAAATGGATATATAAAGATTATGAAATGATTTTGCTTTTCTCTAATGCTTTCACTCCAATTGGAAGGAATGTATTTGGGTGGGTGGGGGAGGTATAAACAGTTCTTAAAATGATTTTGCTTTGATTGATGCTTTAACTGATGAAGACTGTGTGTCCATGGAGGGGATTTGAAAAAGTATAAATCAATTATAATTTGATGTAATTTATGACTCTTGAGAAGTCTATTTCTAATGGAACTGAAGAGGGGAGTGTAATTACCGAATATAAGGAAATGCTGCTTAGCAGTCAAGCAATCAACCTTTCACAATGATATTTCTATTAGGACAGATAAAAGAAGAATATCTTAACAAAGGTCTTGTAGTTATAAGACAAGGCTAAAACAATAAAGACATAAAAAGGGCTATACCAGGAGAAGTCTAGGCAATAGTGAATAAATAACATCAGATGAAGAGGCACAAAGGCTTTTTATAGTAGAGGGAAAGTAACAAGGGTATGAACTATAACATCCATATAGAAATGGGTTTAAAAGTTTATCCTACCCTGCAGGGAAGTGGGGTGGGGGGGGTGGAAAGAGGAAGAAGGACTGCTAAAAGGGAAGGCAGGAGTTAAAATTTAAAAGAAAATTTAAAGGGCAAAGGGAGAACTGTTGATGAGGGAGGATAAGAAGAAAAGAAAGAGAAAAATATAAATGGGAAAGAGCAGGGAAGGAAATTCAGAAATAGTAATATTGACTGTAAATGTGAATGGGATGAACTTTTTCATAAAATGGAAGCAGGTAGCAGAATAGATTAAAAACCAGAATCCTGGGGGGCGGAGCCAAGATGGCGACAAGAAAGGATCGAGTCTTAGGCACTCTCTGATAAAAACTTATGAACTAAAGATTCTAACTAAACTTTCAAGAGACAGAACCCACAAAGGGACCCAGCGAGGCAGTTCTCCTACTCAAGGTAACCTGGAAAAGAGCAGAAAGGCTCTGCTCCCCAGGGTCAGGGGGCAGCTTGCCAGAGGGAAAGAACTTCAGCCTCCCGGAGGCAGCCCCAGGGCACTGGGCTCACAGCAGTGGGGGAGTCTCCGGAGCTACACCTCGGGGAGCACTGGGCACAAAGTGGGGGAACAGTGGGGACCTCTGCCAGAGAGAGCACGTGGAGCACAGCCCTCAGGGCACACAGCAAGCAGCATGGTCTTTTGGCAGCCCAGATCTGGAAGCAGAAGCAGGGGGAGCCATTAAGCAGGAGCCCCCAGGGCATGAGCCCATTGAACCTAGGGAGGGGAGTGAAGAGAGAAAGACTGCAGAGCTCTGTCCTCTGCCTCTGGAACAGGACACTGGGGTTCTGACCACATTCAGAACCTGATTGCAGTCTAGGCCCCCCATAGAACAGCAGCCCGCCCCACCTCAGCCTCGTGGCAGAGGGGGGCATATATGGTCATTCACAGACCAGGAGGGAGGACAGAGCCTCACATACTGAGACCCTTGTGGGAGTGTCCCAAAAGATCAGGAAGCATCCCAAAACCAGGCCCAGGCTGGGAAAATGAGCAAACAGAGAAACAAGAGGAAGACCATCGAGAAATATTTTGCAAATGAGCCCAAGGAGGATCAAAACACTCAGCCTGAAGATGAGGAAGCACAAGCTCCTGCATCTAAAGACTCCAAGAAAAACAGAAATTGGGCTCAGGCTATGACAGAGCTCAAAAAAGACTTTGAAAATCAAATGCGGGAGTTAGAAGAAAAACTGGGAAAAGAAATGAGAGAGATGCAGGAAAAACATGGAAAATGAAGTCAGCAGCTTAGTCAAGGAAATCCAAAAAAATGCTGAAGAAAATAGCATGCTAAAAACCAGCTTAGGTCAAATGGATAAAACAGTTCAAAAAGTTATTGAGGAAAAGAATGCTTTAAAAAGCAAAATTGGCCAGATGGAAAAAGAGATAAGAAAACTCTCTGAGGAGAACAACAAATCCTTCAGGTAAAGAATAGAATTCAGGGAGATTGATGAATTTGCCAGAAATCAGGAATCAATACTTCAAAACCAAAAAAATGAAAAATTAGAAGAAAATGTGAAATATCTCATTGACAAAACAACTGATATGGAAAACAGACTTAGGAAAGATAATTTAAAAATTATTGGAATACCTGAAAGTCATGACCAGGAAAAGAGCCTTGACATTATTTTCAAAGAATTACTACAGGAAAATTGCCCTGATATTCTAGAAGCAGAGGGCAAAATAGAAATGGAGAGAATCCACCGATCCCCCCGAGAGATCCCAAAAAACCAAATCCTAGGAATATTATAGCCAAGTTCCAGAACTCCCAAGTCAAAGAGAAAATATTACAAGCAGCCAGAAGGACACAGTTCAAATATCGTGGAGCTGCAGTCAGGATCACACAGGACTTAGCAGCAACTACATTGGAAGCTTGTAGGGCTTGGAATACAATATACCAGAAGGCAAAAGAGCTTAGAATCCAGCCAAGAATGAACTACCCAGCAAGGCTGAATGTCCTCTTCCAGGGAAAAAGATGGAATTTCAATGAACCAGGAGAATTTCAAATGTTCCTTTTGGAATGGCCAGAGCTGAACAGAAGGTTTGATCTTCAGATACAGGACTCAGGTGAAGCATAGAGAGTGGAGGAAAAGGGGAAAATATGAGGGACTTGATGATGATGAACTGCATGTATTCCTGCATAGAAAATGACACTGATAATATTCATATGAACTTTCTCAGTTAATAGAGCAGGTAGAGGGAGCTTTTGTAGTCGAAGCACAGGAGAAAGCTGAATTCAAAGATAAAATATGGTGTAAAAATGGAGTCAATAGAAAAAAAGGGAAAATGTAATGGGAGAAAGAAAAAGGAGAGGGGGGAATAGGCCAAGATATTTCATATAATAAGATTTTTCTTTTTTACAATGAGCTATTGCAATGATATGGAAGAGGGGAGTCAAGGGGGAATGAGGGAACCTTTGCTCTCAACAAAGGTGGTTAGGAGAAGAAACAGCATACATACTCAATGGGGTATAGGCATCTGGAGTAAGAAGGAGGGGGGGAGCAGGGGGAAGGGGTGGGGATGTGAATAAAGGAGGAGAGGATGGACCATGGGGGGAGAGTGGTCAGATATAACATATTTTCTTTTTTACTTCTTGCAAGGGGCTGGGATTGGAAGGCCTGTCCAGGACCATAGGGCCAGGTGGAGGCTAGGCCTAAGGGGTGGTATGGGGGCTCAGGGCCTGTTGGCCCCAGTACAAGGGATCTGTCTGCTGTGCCACTCAGCTATCCTACAGCAGAGTCAAAGTGAAACGAGAGAGAAAATATAGTACATGGTAGTGGCGAAATAAGAAAGGAGGGAGTTGCAATCAGCAATGGCAACGGTGGAAAAATATGGAAGTAACTTTTGCGATGGACTTACCATAAAGAATGTGATCCACCCATGACAGAGTTGTTGGTGTTGGAACAAAGAATGAAGCACATTTATTATTATTATTATTATTATTATTATTATTATTATTATTATTATTATTGTTGTTGTTGTTGTTGTTGTTGTTGTTATTATTATTATTATTATTATTATTATTATTATTATTTGGGGGAGGGTGCAGGGCAAATGGGGCTGGGTGGCCTGCTTGGAGACACATAGCAGGGTGATCAGGGGTTGTCTGAGGCCGGATTTGGACTAGGGCGCTCCTGGCTCAAGGGCCAATTCTCTGTCCACCACCCAGCCACCCCTACTATTATTACTATTTTATTTTATTTTGGGTCTTTTTTCTTCTTCTTTTTGGTTTTTGCAGGGCAGTGGGGATTGGGTGGCTTGCATGTCACACGACTGGGTGATTGTTGGGTCTACGGGGCTGGATGTGGGCTCAGGTGCTTGTGGCTCTAGGGCTGGTGCTTTCTCCATTTCGCCACCTGGCCATACCTACAATTACTACTATTATTTTTTTTTTAATTTTAATTTTTTTCTCTCCCCTTTACTTTATCGCTCAAGCAAGTCTATATTTATGGGGGGATGGGGTATTTCGTTTACTCTTAAACAAGGATATTTTATTAATGTTAAAAAAAACCCATTTGTACAAAATGAGAATTAAAAAAACCCCAGAATTCTATAATATGTTATTTACAAGAAACACATTAGAAACAGAGAAATATATACACAGGGTAAAAGCAAAAAATAAATAAATAAATAAACAAACAAATAAATAAATAAAAGCATTAAAAGGAATAAGGAAGTAACTATATCTTCTTAAAAGGCACTATAGGCAATGAAGTTAAATCATTATTAAGCATATATTCACAAACATCTGGTTCTTAGAGGAGAAGATCAACAAATTACAAAGAGTCATAGATAGCAAAATTACAATAGTGGGGGACCTCAACGTCTCTCTCTCAGAACTAAATAAACCTAACCACAAAATAAACAAGAAGGAAGTTAAGAAGGTGAATAAAAGCTTAGAAAACTTAGTTATGATAGACCTCTGAAGAAACCTGAATGGGTATAGAAAGGAATATAACTTTTTCCCTTGTAGTACAAGGCACCTATACCAAAACTGATCATGCATTAGGGCATAAAAACCTTACAGTCAGATGAAGAAAGGCATAAATAATAAATATATGCTTTTCAGATCATGATGCTATAAAATATATATATGTAATAAAGGGCCATGGAAAGATAAACAAAAAATTAATTGGAAACTAAATAACCTAATTTTAAAAAATTAGTAGAGCACACAGCAAATCAGAAATAATCAACCATTTCATCCAAGAAAATGACAGTGAGACATCATACCTAATTTATAGGATACTTTCAAAGCATTTTATAGAGAAAATTTTATATCTTCAAATGCTTATAAAGTAAAGAGGTTGATGAACACAACTAAAAAGCTAGAAAATCAACAAATTAAAGATCCCCAATTAATTATCAAATTAGAAACTCTGTAAATAAAAGGAGATTAATAAAATTGAAAGCAAGAAAACCAGTGGTCTAATAAATAAAACTAAGAAATGGTTAAATTAAAAAAATAAAAAAGATAGACTTCTGGTTAATTTGATTTAAAAAAAACAAAGAAACTTAACCAAATTACAGAATCAAAATGAAAAGAGTGAATTCACCACCAATGAGGAGGAAATTAAAGAGATAATTTGGAGTTATTTTGCCCAATTGTATGCTAATAGATTTGACAACCTGTATGAAATGGATGAATAACTATGCAAATACGAACTACCCGGATTAATAAAAGAAATGAAATACTTAAATAACCCCATTTCAGAAAATGAAATTGAAGGAATCATTAATAAACTCCCTAAGAAAAAGTCTCCAGGGCCAGATGGGTTTACGAGTGAATTCTACCAAACATTCAAGGAACAATTGATTCCCATTCTATATAAATGGTTTAAAAAACAAGAGAAGAAATTCTGTCAAATTCCTTTTATGACACCAATATGATGTTGATATCTAAAGGAGGAAGAGTCAAAACAAAGAAATTTTTAGACCAAACTCCCTAATGAACAATGATGCAAAAATCTTAAATAAAATTTTAACTAAGAGTTTATAGCAAATTATTACTAAGATAATGCATCATGATCAGGGAGGATTTATACCAGGAAGGGAAAACAGAAAACTGGGAAACAATTTTTACAACTATGGGTTCTCATAAAGGTTTCATTTCTAAAATATATAGAGAATTGAATCAAATTTATAAGGTTATAAAACATTCCCTAGTTGATAAATAGTCAAAAGATATGAACAGGCAGTTTTCAAATGAAGAAATTAAAGCTAGATATAAACATCTGAAAAAATCCTCCAAATCATTATTGATTAAAGAAATGCAAATTAAAACCACTATTAGGTACAACCTCACATCTGTCAGATTTGCTAATAAGACAAAGAAAGGAAAAATGATCAATGTTGATGAGAAGGTGGGAAGATTGGGACATTAGTGCAGTGTTGGTGGAGTTGTGAAATACTCCAATCATTCTGGAAAGCAATATAGAACTATACCCAAAGGGCAATAAAACTATTAATATCCTTTGATCCATCAATAACAATACTAGGCCTATATTCAGAAAAAACATCATAAAAAATGGGAAAACGTCCACATGTTAAAAAAATATTTATAGTAGCTCTTTTTGTACTGGCAAAGAATTGAAAATTGAGGGTATGCCCATCAATTGGGGAATGACTGAAAAAAGTAATGGTATAAGAATGTTTCAGTACAAAAAGAGCTTCTAGAGAAGTATCCAAACTGTTGCTGAGTGAAGAGAGAAGAACCAAGAGAACATTGTGCACATTAACAATAACATTATGAGTTGATTAACTATGATGGATGGAACACCTCTCAGCAATTCATAGATATAGGACAACCCAATGAACAATGCATCCATATCTAGTGGAAAACAAAACCAAAACCAAGTAACCCCACAGAATCTGAATGAATGCTATCTTCACTTTTTAAGATTTTTTCTTATTTTTTTCCTTCTTATCCCATGGTTTTCTTTCTTTACCCATAGTCTTAGTTCCGCATACACAAACTGACTAATATGTAAACAGTTTAAACACAAATGTTAAGTGTATGACATTTACTAGATTGTTACTGAGGGTAGGGGACTGGGAAGGGAGTGTGGTAGAAAACTGTGTGACAAATATGCAAATGGTTGAATATTAAAAAACTTTCATAACATGTAACTGGAAAAATAACATAACTATCTGAAAAAATAAAGAGGATTATAATACTTTGCAACCCATGCCAATGGTTTGTGTGTGGGGGGAATTGTGCTATAGAGCTAAAAGGAAGGCAGGAGTTTAATTTTTCCCAAGAAAGGATGGGTATGAGACTTCAGCATCCTCAGTAGGAACATCTATTAGGTTGTTTTAAAATAGAGATGTTTTGATTTGACTCAACAGACCAATTCCAACACATAATCAGACAAAAACCTCCTTTACTCAAATACTTTGATGGATCTGTGATTTCATCAATGTGGCTATATACCCCAAAATGGAATAGATCATAACCTAGCCACATCTTTTTAATCACTGTGACTCTTGTTCATGTCATCCTATAAATCTTTCATAGAGTTTCCACCCAATAGACTTTCCTTAAGCTCTCTTAAAATTATCTAAAGATGGTGAGCATTTTGGTTGCCCATCAGTTTTATAAAATGTTGATATATGACTGTCCCACTTGGTTTTCTATTCCTTTTGCCCCAATTCTTCTTAATTCCTGCTTAGATGACCCCAATTTATACATCCTTTTTTTAACATGGCTGTTTTTATGTTGTCTCCTCCATAAGTCTGTGAACTCCTTAAGAGCAGGGACTGGATTTTGTTTTTTTGTTTTGATCTTTATAGTCCTAATGCCTGATATATAGTAGACACTTAAATCTTAGTCAACTGACTGTCATGTCTTGGATGATACCCTTTTTGCTAGTGCAATTTCTAGTGCAATTCTTCATTGACAGTATATATATATATATATATATATATATATATATATATATATATATATGCATATCTATATCTACTTCTATATCTACATCTACCTCTCTCTCTCTCTCTCTCTCTCTCTCTCTCTGTCTCTGTCTCTGTCTCTATCTCTATCATCTCTCTATCTCTATCTAATCTATATCTATATCTATATATATCATCTATATCTATATATGTTTATGCCCATCCTGTGCTTCCTCTGTGCCCTTTGAATGAACTACAGTTTTAATTCTTTAAAGGCTTCAGTAGAATTCCATGACAGAAAGCCAACAGCCTCATAGGAAACATATTGTTGTTAAAAAACAAAAATGACCCTTTTCTAGCTAGAAGCTTGGAATCATTAAAAGCATAGAACAGTTTCTCAGAGACAATCTATCTTACTCTTCCTTCCCTGTTCAATTCTTCACCCATTTCATCATTCATTTACAATATCTATCTGAAATGTAAATATATATGTATATATTATATTTGTACAAGCCATACATACACACATACACACACAAATTCTAGATAAAATGGGTAACTTCTTGCTAATTCCTGGTCAAATAACCATTTTAATCTAATAGGTTGTTTAAATCAAGTATGTTGTTTCTTCTAATTTGCTATTGATTTGATTTTTGCTCTAAGAAGTTGGTGATCTGACTTTATAGAATGCTGATTTGAAAATGAACTCCACCGTGATCACAAATCCTTTCCAGCCTTTTAAAATAAAATCAGCTTAACTTTTTTTACAAAGTAATTTTTGAGGATGGATGAAAATTTGTTGCTATAACCTCTCAAAATGTCAATAATACATAAATGTTTTCTTAATCCTTTTCTTGAGGAAAACATTTATAATATATAAGCTTAAGGACTCTATAATATTCTATTTAATTTTATTAAACATATATTAAAATATGTAAGAAATATAGATATGCATATAAACTTTCTATATAATCCATAAACATCTGACAACTTTTCAAGTATGCTTTTCTTTATACATGAATTTATATAAATATGCATATTTTAACCACCATTCCCATATAAAGTGAAATCACTAAATATCAGACTATTCATTGATTTAATTTGGAAGGTTTAGTTGAATTTTTTTTTGGGGGGAATTTCTTCACCTCTTTTTCCTCTATAATAGATTTTGGTTTAATTAGCTTTACAGTGAAGCTATCATAAATGATTATCACAAGCACCGCAATAGAACTTGACAAATATTCTAAGAGATGATATTTCTTGTTGGTTTGGCATGCATGATAAAAATTAATTCTTCCATCTCCTTTATTTGCCTTAACAGAGGGAACTTGAGAGTCAGGCTTCCATTGAGTTGTAACTTTTTAATTTTTTCTGGTTTCACTTACAATGGAAATGTCAGGGTTTATATGATCCAGTAGTGTCTCCCTTCTTGCCTTTCCACCTCCCTCTTTTGCTTCCACCTTCCTTTCTCTTCCTCCCCCATTCATATAAACAGCTAAATTAATGTTTAAAGATTGTTTAAAATGTTTTTAGATGATCTCTAAACTGTGTGATCTTCTTAGAGACCAAACAAAATGACCGCAAAGTACTTTCTTTGAAATCATGTAAAAATACCCAAAACTGGTTGTAAACAATATTATGGTACTTTCTACTTATATCATTTAAGATAAAGTAACAGAAGAGATATAAACTTTACTTTCGTATTTTGATACAGTTGTCCATTTTATTTTATTTAAACTTTATTCCTGCTTCAAATTGTCTTAATTTATATTGTAATCATTATGTTTATTGGTCTGTTGTTTAAGTTTTCTTCATGACTCATCACTCCATGTAAATCTTCCCAGGATTTTGCGAATTCTAATTTGTCATTCTTTATAGCATAATTCTGTTACATTTATATGATACCATTTATTCGGCCATTCCCCAATCATCAGACATGTAGCTTTTCCAGAATTCTTTTCCTAAGGCAAATAATGAAGTTATCAATACTTTTGTATCTGTGTTATCACCCTCAGAAGGCAAAAACAGATGGTGGGATCGTTGGAACAGAAGATACGTGCAATTTAGTAACTTTTTTTTTTTCAGAAATCAAAACTTTTCCAGAATGACTGAAGCAGTTTCTGTCTTCCCATAGGATACCAACACTGAATGTTTCCATCTTTTATCATCTTTGTCAATTTGATGGGTAGGAGGGGATAACCTTAGAGTTGTTTTAAATTCACTGGAGTCTTATCTGTGGAATAGCTGGCTGGAGTGGCAATTGGAAAGATTGAAACTAACTGGCATGTACAGGAACTCATCTTGCAGCCTTGACCTTGAAAGCAGCCCACTTTAACCAACCAAGATAACCAGAATAGACTTTTCTCCCCTAGGAATACCTATCTTGATCACCTAAATAAATCTCAACAAGGACTTTAGTCTTGTTTTTTTTTTCATTTGATCCATCTGCAAAGTCAGATGAAAAATGTTCTGAATTTCAGAGGATCATTAGGGTTAGAACCAAAATGAACCTTAGAGGTCATAACAAGTAAGCTGAAGAGATAGGATTCAAATCCAAATCTAATAACCCTAAATTCACATCCAGGGATTCTTCCATTATTAGATCACCCTACTTTCTATAAGTGGGGTGAAAGTCAAATATTAAGAACATTCCCAGCTCCCCCAGCTTCTAGGCCCTTTGCCTCTGAGATCACCTTCTGTTTATATCTGTATATATAACCTAGCTTCTGCTCACAGAGAAGGGGAGGGGCAGCCCAGTTCTCTTTGTTATGTAAGAAGGGATGCTATTCCTGATGGGCAGAGAAAATGTTAAACTCCATGCTGCATAACTACACAAGGGATTTGCAGAGTTTAGTTCTTGAGCATTTTCAGAATGCAATTTGACAGAGAACACTCCAGGGAGGTACAGGAGAAAGACTGGGAAATAGTGGACATTCACGGGAAGCTGCTTGGTTGAACTTCTAGAGACTGCTAGAATAGACCTCCTCTGGGTGAGATAGTATTCTTTCTTTTGTGATTTGAATTGAGATCTCCCTCTCCCTCTCCCCTTCCCCTCCCCCTCTCCTTTATTTCTCCCTTTCTTTCTCTCTCTGTCTCCATCTCTCCATCTCTCCATTTCTCCATCTTTCTCCATCCTTCCCTCCTTTCGCCCTCCCTCCCCTCCTCTCTCTGTCTATATGTCTTAATCCCCTACTTTTATAGAAATGACTTTTTTTTTGTGCCCACACATCAGTTATTTTTGAAGGGGACAATTATATGTTATTCTTACTCAATATCGCTCTCACAGACTGGAGAAAAAGAGTGCTCAATGTCATCATGCTCCTGGAGTCTGCCTATCTGTCTTCCCTCCACCCCCAACTAACTTACAGAAAAGGTGTCACCCCACCTTGGCTCTCCTCCTATCCTCAGAGGGGCTATGGGGCAAGCCACAAATCCTAGCAATTCATGCTATTCTTGGACTACCTCTATATATTTAGGCAACCCATGCATATTTTTATGGGGATACACAACTATTTTACATAAGTACCAAGCTATTTACATATTATTTCCCCATTAGGAGGTGAAGACAAGATTGTTTTTGATTTTTACCTCATGCTTAGCCCAATGTCAGTCATAGAATAAGAAGAAATAAATGTCTGTTGACTGAATGATTGACTGAAAATGAATTCATGCTTAAAGCATCTATGGGATCACTGAGAGAAGGTGCTAGGAGATTTTTTTGTTTGTTTGTTTTTTAGTTAGAAACCTGTCTGTTCAAGTTGGAGTCATTTGAAAATCTATTTGGATGAGAGCCAATATGAGATGTACCTCAATTTCCTGACTTGGAGCAGCAGAGAATAGAAGGAAATAGAAGACCACCCAGTGATTTTTTAGTATCACAGGGAAAATTCTACTTGATCCTGTTGGAGTAGCTCTTTCATTCTTTACTAATAACAAGCACATATGACCACATATATACATACATGTATGTATGCACATATCTATCTATCTATCTATCTATCTATCTATCTATCTATCTATCTATCTATAAATGAAACCATTATTGGAGCTCAGTCTAGACTCCCTTTGAAAATAAAAATGAAATTAGAGTCTTTAGACTGAATTGTAGAAATATAAAAACATTGAAATAAACTTAATCCTTTGACTAATTAGTCTTAAAAAAATTTAAGTCCTTTGTTGGAAAAGCAACTTAGAAGAAATGTTTTCTTACTGGACCTTGGGAGTAGAATCATTTTTTAAAAAAATTTACTTTGAAAGAACTTAATTGAGCTGCTTAGTCCCTTTTTCTGCAATGCAATAAATTTTAGAAATCAGAAAATGAAACTTGCTCATTACCTTTTTTGTTATATATTTTTTTCAGTTTTTTCAGTTTTTATCTGGGATTGTTCAGATCAAGAAGTAAAAAGAAAAGATGAGTGATCATAGATCAATAAAATTCTTCAGGGTAGTTACTGAAAAATCTACAGTAGTTCTTCAGATGGCTCCATTTTAATTAGGGGCTACCCAATGACAAGTCTAGATTTCAATATATCCCTCAATTATAAATATAGATGAAAGTCAACATTTATGATAGCATTAACTTAATTCACAGGACAGAAATGATACATATGATACAGTAAATTATTGCTTCTAGATTTCTTATTGATGTGAACATGAACAAAATTCATACTTCCATATGTCAGTCTTATTTTTTGTACTTAGTAAGTAGTATTTTATTTTTTAAATTACATTTAAAGCTAATTTTTAGCTTTCATTTTTGTAAGAGATAGAGTTATAGACTTTTCTCTCTTTCCATTCCATCTTTCCTCTCCAAGACAAGGTGGTAGGAGATCTAGCAATCTAATATAGATTATACATACACAATCAAGTTATATATATATATATATATATATATATATATATGTACATATATATATATATATATTTCCATGTTAGTCATGTTGTGAAATAATCATAAAAAGGGGGAAAACACAAGAGAACAAAATTCCAAAAAGTGAATATAGCATGTTTCAATCTGCATACAAACTTTTAAAATTATTTCTCTGGATGTGGATAGCATTTCCTACAACAAGTCTTTTGGAATTATCTTGAATACATGTTTTGTTGACTAAGTCTATTATATCTGATCATCACACAGCATTGCTTTTACTATGTACAATGTTCTGGTTCTGCTTACTTCACTCAGCATCAGTTTATTTAAGTCTTTACAGGTTTTTCTGAAATCTGCTCACTCATCATTTCTTATAGAACATTAACATTTCATTACATTCATATAGCACAACTTGTTCAGCCATTCTCCAGTTGATAAGCATCCCCTCAATTTCCAATTCTTTGCCACACAAAAAGAGATACTCTAAATATTCTTGCACATATGGGTCCTTTTTCCTTTTCGTTGATTTCTTTGGGACAGACCGAGTAGTGGCATTGCTGAATCAGAGGATGTGTAATTTGATTGCCCTTTGGGCATAGTTCCAAATTGCTTGCCAGATGTTTGGATCAGTTCACAACTTCACCAACAACAGTGTTCTAATTTTCCCACATCTTTTCCAATATTTCTTACTTTCCTCTTCTGTCATATTAGCCAATCTGATAGGTGTGACATGATACCTAATATTTAATATGCATTTCTCTAATCAATGGTGATTTAGACCATTTTCTCATGTGATCTTACATAGTTTTACTTTCTAGATATGAAAACTGCCTAGTCATATCCTTTGTACATTTATGAACTGGGGAATGACTTGTATTCTTATAAATTTGATTCTGTTCTTCATATATTTGGGAAAGGAGACCTTTATGATAGTAGAATTATTAACTATTTCACAAGTTTTATTAAAAAAAAGATGTGAAGAACTACAGCAGCTGCAGGAGAAGATGGCTGCGCCCGGTGCGGCCAGGATGATACAGCAGGTATGCTGCTTCACCACTTCAGTGGGCAGACCATTCACTAAACTTGTCAGACCTCCAATTCAAGTAACAACCCTTTTGAAGGATCCCAAAATGGTTGGCTCTATTATTAATCCTCATATAAAACGTTCTGTTAAGATAAAAAACCCTAAGTGAAATCATAGCAAAAGGAAAGCTTCCCCCCATCACAACCAACCTCATGAAATTGCTTGCTGAAAATGGTCACTTAAACAGTACCCCAGGAGTCATTTCAGCATTTTCTACCATGATGAGTGTGCATCATGGAGAAGTACAGTGCTCAGTTACTACTGCATCTACTTTAGATGATGCAACTCTTTCAGAATTAAAAACAGTCCTGAACAGCTTCCTAAGTAAAGGTCAGGTTCTGAAAATGGAAGTTAAGACTGACCCTTCAATCATGGGAGGAATGATTGTTCATATAGGAGAGAAATATGTTGATATGTCTGCAAGAACCAAGATCCAGAAGCTAAGCAGGATTATGAAGGAAGCTATTTAAAAGTAACATTTTTCCACAGTTCATCAATGAAACTTCCAAAAATTGTGAAAACAATAAAGTACTTGGAAATTTTCTTTGTGTTAATGTAGTTGAAATTTGAAATGCCAATAGCCTTGAATCTCTGTTATGTAAAGCCAATGTGATTTTGGTTTAGCAAACAAAGCAAAAAAAAAACCCCTCTGATTTATGAATGAAATTTTACTAGATTTTTGTCACAAATCTGTCTAATATACTTATAAAATTGTCTCAATTACTCTAAAAAAAGTGAAAATATATGAACATTTATAATTAGTTTTGTTGGGATTTTTTTTTTTTTGGAGGGATTGGAGTTTGACCCTGTTTTGTCATTTCTTTGCTATAGGAAGTAGTATGATGAAGAAACTTCCTCTGTGAATGCAGATTGTTACCTACCCCACAAAACACTCTTCTGTTACTCTTTTTGTCTTTAGCCTTTAGTATAGTTGCACAGAGGCACTTAATAAATGTTGACTGACTAACTTACTAATATAAATTTTTAAAATTGCACAGGCCCTGACAAAGTAAGATGACTTACAGTCAGACAGTATGTATCAGAGGCAAGATTCAAACCTATGTCTTCCTGATTCTAAAGCCAATTCTTTATCTACTATGTTAGAGTTCCTCTTTTCATTGTTGTTGTTCAGACATTTGAGTTACCTCTGACTCTTTGTGACGCTTTTTTTGCATTTTCTTGGCAAAGATATAGGAGTGATGTGCCATTTCCTTCTTCAGCTCATTTTAAAGATGAGGAAATGGAGACAAACATGGTTAAGTGATTTGCCCAAGTTCATAAAACTGAAAAGTATATGAGACTGGATTTGAACTCAGGAAGATGAGTCTTCTTGGCTCCAGGTCAGCTCTCTATCCATTTTGTCCTTTAGCTACTTATATACATTGTTTGATGGAATTCCTTGTTACTTGAACAGCCAATCATGTCTTTCTATTTTCAGTATTGTGGATTGAGTAATTAACTTGGAGTCTGGTAAATTTGGATTCAGATCTTGTGTGATCCAGGATAAGTCAGAACTTCTCAGAGACTCAAATTCCTCATCTCTGGTGTTTGAGGATCAAATGTGTAGATAAGGTTTATAAAACACTTTGTGAATCTTAATGTCATTTATTATTACCAATACTCCTAGTACACTTAAATGGTAGCAAAGTAATATAGTTTATGGTGAGAAGAATGTGTAGTTAGGAAGACCTGAGTTCAAATCCTTCCTCTGACACTTACTACCTATGTGATCATTAGCAACTTACATACCTCTCTGTTCTTCAGTTTCTTCATCTGAAAAATGAGACTTTAGACTTCATGTCTTATAAGATCCCTTATAACTCTAATTCTATGATCTGATAATCTCATTGTATTCCAGAAAATTTCATCTTCCCTTAATTCTTTCTTTTCTTTCTGGACCTGCCTCCTCATTACTCTGTTTACTTCCTTCGTTTCCTCTTTGAGAAGCCTGTTATGGCCACCTGGAGCACTTATTGAGCTATTCACTGGCTAAACAACCTGAACAGGTGCAACCCTGAGCTCCAGGAATCCCATGGTGCTTTCTATTAGTGAATACACCTTTCTCAGCACCTTCTTTGGTAGAGAGGGGCTAAGCAGAAAGGGTAGTATGGGTCTGAGTTGGAGAGAAGGCTTTGAGGATGGGAAAGGGGATAAGGAGCTCAGGGTCCTCCCTTCAAGGAGGGCTTCTTCTCTTTCCAATTTCTAAGGTAAGTATTAAGAGTTTGGGGGTTTTTCCCTAATTTCTTATGACTCACTGTTTCCTGAAGGGCAAACTAGTTATGGCAAAGATTGAATCAAAAAGAAAAGAAAAAACAAGCAAAGTGATACCATCATCAGAAGATAGAGTAGATGATGTTAAAACCCAGTTGGCCACCTCCTCTTCGGGTCTTAGCCTCATCCTTTCTTAACCTCATCCTATCATGTGACTGTTAATATTCTACTAGAATCCCAAAGGGAGAACTAAGAACAACTGGTGAGATTTGGAAAAAAGAGAAAATTTAGGCTCCTAAAAATTATCCAAAAGTAAAATAGGCTAACTCAGGAGGCAATGAATTTTCCCTCAGTAGAAGTTTATAAACAAATATACATCCCATAGATAACAAATATATCCCACATATAGTACCTTTTACAAGAAAATATCTTCATTTATAATAAATATATTCCAATATAGCACTCATAATAAGCAAATTATATATATATATATTTATAATACATTTATCTTACAATAGCTCTTATTAGAAGCAAATATATTCATTTGCAAAAAATAATCTCACACATAGCATTCATTTTAAGCAAATATATCCTATTTATAACAACCATATCCCACTCATTATAAGCAAATATATCCCATATATTCTCATTTATAACATTCTGTAGTATTGTGACTTTTTTTTTTCAATTACAGGCTGAACTCAATAGTATCTACTATGTCTTCCAACTCTGAAATTATGTGATTTGTAGATAAAATTTCATTTGAATCAACATTTATTTAGCACCTATTATGAGCAAGGTAAGTAGATTCAAGGTGATTCAACAGGCATTTATTAAGGATCTACTATTTGTAGAGGACTGTTCTGGGTCCTGGGGAATCCAAAGTCAAATAAAAAATAACACGCCTTTTGGGACTCTATGTTCTGCTGTGATGACAGAAAGCAAAAGATAAATAAGTAATGTTTTTTGAAACTTATTATTTATTTATTTTTTCGTCCATATGCACATGTATATATTTTTGAGTTACAAAATTTCCTTCCACCCTCCCTCTCCTCAGTGGCAAACAGTTAGTTTGTACACACATATTTTTGATAAATGTGTTTACAGATTAGTCATTTTCAGTATGTGGGATCAGGATTAAGGGAAAGATATATAAGATAATTTTTATAAAATGTTTATCAGATTCTGAAGGGTTGGATACTTTTGTTGTTGTTCTGTTTTGTTTTGTTTTTCTTTCCCTGGATGGGGATAACATTGTCCCTCCCTGAATTGTTGAGAGAAGCTGCTTCCATCAAGGTTGTTCATCTCAAAATGATGTTGTTGATGTGTACATTGTTCTCTTGGTTTTACTCCCTTTGTTCAGCGTCAGTTCCCATAAGTCATTCTATGCTTCTCTAGAGTCTGATCCTTTATGGTATTTTAGAGAACGATAATATTCTAGAGTATTCATGTACCATAACTTGCTTAGCCATTCCCCCAACTGATGGGCATGAGATAATTAATAATTATGTAAATGTAAACTAATCTGAGGAGGGGGGAAGCTTTAAAAGGTAGGTGAATCAAAAAAACATCCTGTAGAAGATGGCACACATGTTGATTGCTGAAGGAAGTTAGGTTTTCTAAGAGGTGGAAGAGAGAAGATAATGGAATCAAACATTAGGCAAAGACTAGACAAAGGTAGGATGGTAGGAATTGGGGACATGAAATGGAATGGCAACTTTAGTGACTAACAAATACATCAGTTTGTTTGAAGTGTTTGAAGCGGGAAATGTCAAATGGAGATTGTTTATAGACAATTGCATGGACTATGGATTGGAAAGGGGAGAGATTAGAAGGTGAGAACCCAGTTAGGAGACTGTTGAAAGAGTCCAGGTAAGTGATGGCAAAAACCTGGTCTGAGATCACAGCTGAATGGATAGAAAGGAAGTAAGATATGAAGACAAAATCTGCCAGACTTTGCAACTGATTGGGGATGAGCAGTGAAGGAGAGGGAAGAAATGAGAATGACTCTGAGTATGCAAGCATGAGTGATAGAAGGATGTCTTCAACGGAAGTAGAGAAACTGAAGGAAGAGGTGGTTTAGGTTTACTGGGAGCATGGTAAAGGAACACTGCTAAGCAAATAAATACAAAAATTCTTGACTTTAGAGAATGTACATCCTACTAGGCTATGTATGCAGTAGCTAGAAAACATTTAGTACTGGACCTTTGTGAAGTAATACTGAGCCTGGTTTACACTGCAACAGAAGTGAATTCTTTGTGAAAGAGATTATGAGTAAAACTATTTGACCCTCTTAGTTCAAAATCTACAGGCAATGTTTGTCATTTGGAATATATAATAACCATTACAGCTACTCTTGAGGTAATGGCAAATTGATCCCTGACACTGACTCTTTAGCTTGTGGGTTGAATTGTGGGCATATGGCAATTTACCAGCTCAACAGATATTAGGGATATCTTAGTGACTGACTACAAGTTCTGGATAGGGCAACATTGTAGGTATAACTTAAGTTCCTATTAGATTAACCGTTCTCTACAAGAACCTGCCCTAAGTATGGTTCTCTCAAGAAAGTTGACAAAGGTTTAGAAGAATTATTCTTTCTTTGAAGTTTTATAGGTTCTTTTTTTTTCCATTTCTGGAAGGAGGAATGGAACCAAATGTTACTAGATTTTTTTTTTATTACTATACCTCACCTCAAGCTATAAATAAGTTTAATGTCTTTAGAAGGTTCATCTTTACTGGGGTAGGAATTCTTGGACCTGGAATAAATTCAGTTGTGAGGGCTGGGGGCAAGGGGTGAGTTTGGACAGAGAAGTGTTCCTCAGGAGAGGGCGCCATGGTGATAAGCAAGCCTAAGGCTGGGCAGGGGAGTCAGAACAGCATGTCAGTTAAAAAAAGGAAGAGAGCCTGGGATATTAGGACTCTGGGGAAAGCCCTTTTTCACCATAGTTCTTGATAAGACTTCTCAGTCTTCCCCTTTTTAATGAAATCTTGACTAAATGTGAAAATTTTTACCTTGCCATTATTTAGTTGAAGAATTCATCTAAGTAAGCTTATCCTGAGTAAATGATTATCTTTTAGATATTTAGAGAAAATAAACTAATTTCCACTCAAATATATAGTTGACAACTTAACATTTATTGAGGATTTATTTTGTGGCAATAACTAGTGATAAAAGCACAACATTGAAACTGTTAGTTCTTAAGGAACTTAAATCTTCCTCTTAAAATTGAAGTCTCAATATCACTGAGGAGTATTTAGACTTTAGTCATGGAGTGCTTTCCTGGCTCAAGACCTGTCTGGTGTTTATGGATAAACACACACACACACACACACACACACACACACACACTCACACACAAGTATTCTCTCTCTCTCTCACACACACACACATACACACACAGACACAAATCCCACATCTAAAGCTCTACATGCTAAACTGAATATCTGAGTTTTTGTGTTGTAATGATATTTTCCTAAGCAGAAGGTCAATGGTAAATTTGACCTGTAGAAGTTCTTCCTTTTATTATTATTTTTTTTAATGAAGAAAGTTTCTTTAGAAGATTGAATCTGGGGGCATCTTAATTTCAAAGATAGAGTTATAAAGGACTTACAAATGATCTGAGGGAAACCCAGCTAATTTAGAACACAATTCTTGAATGAGTCGTTCTGCCCTAGGGTTTTGGCATTGAGCAGGCCTTTGATAGTACTTTTGACTTTTCTCAAAGAGTCTCTAAAGGAGTACAATCTGGGTGGCTTCCCTTTGAGGATATTTTATTTCATTTAAAAATTTCTCACTCATATGAACATTTCCTTGCTTTTTCTAATAGCTGGAGGGTGGGGTTAGAGTAAATAAAAGGGTTTCTGGGAGACCAAGGTAAATTCCCTCATTAGGCTCTAAGACTGTAGAATCATTGAATATGAGAGCTAGAAGAGATTTTACAGGTGATGAAAAATGAAGATGGGGAGTGATTTGCCCAAAAGTCACCTACAAGTGGCAAAGATTAATTTACATGGTGTAAGAAAACCAGATTTTGAGTCTAATGACTTAGGTTCAAATTTTAATTAGTTTCTCTATAGAATGTTTTTCCCTCCTCTAAATTTTTTAAGCCATTGTTTATTTTTTCCAATTACATGTAGAGATAGTTTTCAATATTCATTTTTATAAAATTTTCTCCTTCCTTCTCTTCCCTCTTCCTTTCCCAAGATGACAAGCAATTTGATATAGGTTATACATGCACAATTATGTTAAATATATTTCCTTATTAGTTATGCTGTGAAAGAAGAATCAGAATAAAAGGGAAAAACATGAGAAAGATAAAACAAAAAAAAGGAAAAAGAAAAATAGTATGTTTTGATTTGCATTAAAAATCCATAGCTTTTTCTCTGGATGTGGATGACATTTTCCATCACAAGTCCTTTAGAATTGTCTTTGATTACTGTACTACTGAGAAGAGATAAGTCCATCATAGCTGACCATCACATGTCTCTTTTATTGGGTATAGCGTTCTCCTGGTTCTGCTCTATTTACTCAGTAATAGTTCATATAAGTCTCTCCAGATTTTTCTGACATTTTCCTCATCATTTCTTTTTTATTTTTTTAACTTTTTTTTTTGGCAAGGCAAATAGGGTTAAGTGGCTTGCCCAAGGCCACACAGCTAGGTAATTATTGTCTGAGACTGGAGTTGAACCCAGGTACTCCTGACTCCAAGGCTGGTGCTTTATCCACTATGCCACCTAGCCACCCCATCATCATTTCTTTTAGAACAATTATGTTCCATTATATTCATATACCACAAAACTTGTTCAGGCATTCCCTGATTGATATAGCATGAGGTGAATACTGGATTTAGTGAAAAAAGGAAACAATCATTTATTGTGTCCAATGTGAGCTGTTAAGCGTCTAACACATTGTAGGTGTCTAAGATATATAATTTTATTTCATTCTACCTGGGTTGGGGGCAGTTGTGACCTCCATTTTATAATCACAGAAACTTAGACTGACAGAAGACAAATGGTCACATAGCTAGTAACTATCTGAGGCCAGGTTTGGTCCCAGGTTTTCCTAACTCCTGTCCAGTGATTTATCACTGTGTCTTATTATCCTGGGATTCAAATTTCCCCTTAAATATTTTCAAATTTTGGGAAATTAGACAAAACACTTAATTTCTTTGGCCTTCAGTTTCTTCTTCTGTAAAATGAGGTTATTGGGCTAGCAATATCACCCTCTGTTTCTAAATTTATGATCTAAATATAATGTGGAATGAAAGGTTGGTACAGTTGTTGTCTGAGGTTGCTTTGAGCTTGAAATCTATGAGCTATGAGTTTATAAACTATAAGTTTTTTCTCAGATGTCACACTCTATTTCAGAATCATTTTCAGTGCATGTTTATGTTTCATACAAGGTAAAAGTAAGGAAGGAAAGGTAAGTTCCTTGAAGGCCGGGGCAATTTCTTTTTTCCCCCTCTCACATGGGAAGCATTCCACAATTATTTGTTGACTTCAGATTAATTAAATATTTAGACTGTGACAAATATTTGGAATGAAAAATTTGTTGCTCTGGCTACAGTTATGGACTTGACATCTTTACTACCTTAATTTTTTCCCCTCCCTTCTAACTTTGCAATGTAGAATAGTGGATATAATGAAAGACTAGAGGCCATGAAGAACTGTGCTCAAATTCCACCACTGATATATATATATATATATATATATATATATATATATATGTATATATATATAGTGTGTCAAGTCCTTTCTGTTCCAGGTAAATTTCCAACCCAACCCAGTGCAATACAACACATTACAATACCTTTTAAGTGCTTTCTAGGTATTAGCTACTATGATAAGAACAGGAGATATAAATAAGAAAAGAAAGACAACCCCTTTGGTCTCAAAAAGCTTACATTCTACCTGGGGAAGACAAAACCCAAAAAAGAGTCTGTAAAGGTGGGGTAGCGGGGGAGAAGATGGGCAAGGAAAGAGATGGCAGGAGTGTCTGATGAGAGAGGTGAAACAAAGTAGGGGAACTTGTGAGATATAAAGAGTTAGCTGAGTTTTTGGGCCTTTTAAAAGAGAGACTTTTTGAGATTTTGGCTTCTACAGAGCCTCCAGTTCTCAAATCAGAGGGATGGAGGTGGCTGAGAATTTTGATGAGGTATGAGCACCAAAGCCAAAGCAGTGTTCATATTGATGAGTTTCCTAGTGATGAACTTATCCTCAGGAGGGCATGGTAATAGTGAACTCAAAACAAACCAATCTGTCTGGTGGGAAATGCATTTCTAAGATTGTAAAATGACAAAAAAGATACATTACTTAGATATAAAGAGAGATTTTACAAGAAAATAAGGAGAGTATGGAGCATATTACTTATCAGATTTGTGAATAGGTGTTATGAATAAACAAGAAATAGAGAGCAAAATTAGATATAAAATGGATAATTTCATTACTATTAATTAAAAAGATTTTATACAAATAAAAAATAAAACCAAGATTAGAAGGAAATTAAAAATTGGGAAAAAATTTATAGATCATTTATCAGATAAAGGTCTCATATCTAAAATAAATAAAGAACTTTGTTAAATCTCTATATAATACGATTGATTGATAAATGGTCAAAGCGTATGAACAGGCAGTTTTCCAGTGAAGAAATTAAATTAAATATTATTGACGAGAAAAAAGCAGATTAAGATTTAAAAAATGCAGAGAAGGTGCAGCTCTGCATTGGTGGAAGTAATTTTCTCTCCTGCTAGTTCTTTATACCAAGGAAGTCCTACATTGAGTCCCTATTCCTAGCCCTATCCTAAATTTGCTATAATTAGCTAGAACCCATGCTTCTGTGGAGAAAATTACCCTTGTTGTATAAGGACAGTGTATAGGAGAAGCTTAATGATAATTGATAACCAATAATAATTGATGAGGCTGAAGAATTATAGTGAGAATGGGGATTGCTCAGAGAATTTATAGGTCTTCCCTAGAAAATAGTTTCTCCTCTTGAGAAACAAAAGCAATGAGTCTTTTCCAGCAAGCAGTATGTACTTCTCTCTCTCTCTCTCTCTCTCTCTCTCTCTCTCTCTCTCTCACCCTCACCTTGTGTGGGTGGGTGTATGTTTATCTCTCTGTAGTAGAGGAGGTGAAGGAAGAGAAAATTAATACTTGTTAACTAAGAAAAAAAAACAAACCTCTATTTTATGACCTCAATATACCTATATGAATCTATGACTCTGGGGCATCTGAGCTTGAAGGTGGTGGCAAGCAAGGCCCATTGGGTCTATTTTGAGTATTATTGTTAGTGGGATTCAGAAATGCCAACCTCTCTAATGAAACGACCTAAACTTCCTGGAACTAGCTTGAATTAGAAATAAAGTTTCAGTTGTCTCACAATCCCCACATTTTGACCTCTTAACTTCTGGTATATTCCCTTACCTCTGAATTTTCTTGCTAGAAACTAATTACTAGTTCATTCCAGTTCCTTAGATCTTGGTGGCTAAGGACACTCCCTCTGACCCCACTTGACTTTTAGATGGCACCGGCTTTCTTGCCTGCTTGGGCCTTGCCTCTCCTCCCCCAGGTAATGATTACCTTTCCTTGGCCCTGGGTTTTACCTTGCTGTGGACATGTGCCAGCCATAACCTGGGTGGTGCCCAACAGTATCTTTCGGGTCTTATCTCCTATTACTCCTCTAAACAAACCCTCCACTCCAACCAAACTGATCTGTTGATAGGGCTTTTGTGCCCTGACATATCTTTATTTATTTTATTCTCCCTTTCCAGATTATTCCTCAAATTCTGCCCAACCTTAGTTGAAACTTTCTTGAATTCTTTCTTAATTACTTCTAGCCTATGACAATATTTTTTTCTCTCTGAATTCTTTTTTTTTATGTGTGTTTTTTTCTTTTTGTTGGAGGCAATCAGGATTAGGTGACTGGACTAGGATCATGCAGTTTGTAAGCACCTGAGGTTGGATTTGAACTCAGGTCCCCTTGACTCCAGAGCTAGTACTCTATCCCCTGTATCACCTAGCTGCCCCTTCTTTTCTCTAAATTCTTAAAAATACTTCAAGTCATAGGGGTCACATTGCTGGAAGTTCCCTTAGAGACCCTCTGAAAACCACCATAAATTATACTGACTTTTTTTTGTTTTTTTTTTATTCACTCTTTTCTTTTGTGAATGACTTTTTATGACCCAATTTGGGTCTTGGCAGAAGTACTGGAATGATTTTTCATTTCCTTTTCCAGTTCATTTGCAGATGAGGATACTTAGGTAAACAGAGTTAAATTAACTTGTCCAGCCTTTTACCCCATATCATATGCTCTCTCGTTTTTTAATTGATATAATTGGATACATGAACTTAAAAAAAACCATGTAATTTCAATAAAAATCAATTTTTGTCATATATTTATTTTATATGTGCATTTAAAAACATTTTTATGGGAGTCTATTGGTTTTATCAGACTGCTCAAGGAGTTAGCGACACATAAAAAGCTAAGATCCCATAGATTATAATATATGCTTTCTGAGATAGAGAATATATTTAATACGTCTTTGTATTTTCAGGGTTAAACATAGTTTTTTATATTTTAAAATAATTATGAATGGTGATGGTGATGATGAACTTAAAAATGAATTGATCTCCTCTATTTGCAAAGAGCTCCTTCAGCATCTGTGTTTGGCTGATTGTTCTTTTGACTGTTATTGCTTCCTTGTTCTTGAGGAGATGCTTAATGGGAAAGGTTGTATAGTTCATTAAGGCTTCCTCTCTGCCTCCTTCTACAACCCTAACCTCCTTAACTGGGAAAGGAGACAAGTACTGAGGTGTAACAGGTGAATATGGAGTCAACAAGAACTTTTGTCTGACTCCCTGTCCGAAAGGTTATTTCTAGTCATGTTGTTTAATCATTCAATAGTGACTGATTCTCCATGACCCCATGGGTATTTCTCGGCAAAGATACTGGAATGGTTTGACATTTCTTTCTCCAGTAAATTCTCATTTTATAGATAAGGAAATTGAGGCAAATGGGGTTAAGTGACTTATACAGTCACCCAGTTAGTGTCTGAAGTCAGATTTGGCTGCAGGAGGTCTCCCTGCTTCCATATCTGGCACCATATCCACTGTGCCACCTAGCTCCCACTAGTTATGGTAGCCTAGGCAAATTGCTTCATTCCCCTCATATCTTAAATGGGGAGAACAAGATCTAAATCATTTGCTAAGAGAAAATCATTTTGTAAACTTTAAGAGGTCTAGAAATGTGGGCAATGATTTTTACTCCACTGTCCTGAACTTGGATCTCAAAAGGTTGGAGAAATGAATGGCATCTAATCATGGGAAGGGCACCTAATCATATCTCTCTCCCTCTCCTCTCTCTCTCTCTCTCTTTCTCTCTCTCTCTCTCTCTCTCTCTCTCTCTCTCTCTCTCTCTCTCTCTCCCTTCTCTCTTTTCCCCTATTTTCTCTTCTCTCTCTTCCTCTATCTCTATTTTACTTTTTTCTCTCTCTCTTTTCTCTCTTTCTCTCTTTCTCTCTCTCTACCTTTCTCCTCTATTTTTCTCTTGCTACTTTATCTGCTATCTATCTATCTATCTATCTATTGGTCTATCTATTTCTATCCTTTTCTGTCTCTATATCTCCTTATTTTTCTTTCTTCTTCCTCTACTTTCTCTATCAATTTTAATAAATGTATATTCTTTTTTATGTTTTACTCCCTTCTAGTAGCATATAAACCACTTGAAGACTGGACCTTTTTTATATTTTTCTCTTGGGTGTTCCTAATCTTATTATAGTATTTAGAAAAAAATATGTAACAAATCCTTGTTGGATTGGAGTAGAGTTTCATCTTTGGTTCTACATATTCTTGTGTCCTTCTGGGCCTCCTCTTTAAATTGTTTGAATTTTCATGGCTTCATTGAATATCATGGTACCCTCAGGGGAAGAAGACTGAGGACATTTGCCAACTATATGCTTCACTGTGATTTTCAGATCAACTCAGTTTTTGAAGAGTGGTTCTCCCTATATCATTTAGTCAGTTCTTCATGAAACATCCTAGGTAGAAGTGAGTGAAAAAAAGAATGTGTAGAAAATTAGATGTCTAGCTTCTTCATTTGACAGAGGAAGAACCTGAAGCCTAGATAAGTTTAAATGATTTACAGAAAGTCATATAAGTTTTAAGTCATAAAGTAAGGATTTGAACTCAATTCATCCATCTCTGAATCTGGCACTCTTTCCATTATGCCATTCTGCTTCTCTAGAGTAGGTTATATGCTAAGGAAATTGTTGTTCTTTCTTTCACCTGTGTGATGCAATAGATCTCTCTTGATGTGGCACATTAAAAGCACATTGCCATTATGACACTGAAGATAGAGACTAGGAAAGTGAAACAGGAGAAGATATTTTGGTTCTAAAGTGTGAGACTCAAATCCTACAGTGATTCAAGCTTTATATACTGGATTTTGTCCCTAGGGAACATGAGCCCTCAAATGAAGGTTTTAAGGCTAAGTCATATGAGCAGGTATAACTCCTCATACCCAGAACTGGAGACCTTGAAACAGGGGCTGAGGTAGAGGAATGTGTTGGAGCCAGACCAGGAGGGGCCTCCGCTGGGGTTGATATGGAGAGCAAGTGGGCATCTGGAAGTTTCTTTCTATTTCTAATTATTCTTGCTAAGTAGCAAAACTTAGTTCTTTTTGTGCCACTAAATAGCACTTATAGCATCTTCTAAATCTTGGTGGACTAGGATGAAGCTCTGGTCATTTGACCTGGGTTATGGCTTTGAATGGTTTTATTGCATGACATTGCTGATTGCAAGTGCTATGATCACATTTCTGGTTACATGTGATTGGGTATTTGGTAACTTGGTTTATACCAATAGTCTATGGATGTTATTCCAACATTTTAATGCCTGTAGCCAAGAGCAAATGCAGATATTCAGAGGGTGTGTGCTGTGTGGAGTCAGCAAGTCTATTTAAAAGGGATCTTGACTTTGACCTTTGCTTTTTTAAGTGCTGATGAGGAATCAGGGTCTGACTCAGAGACCCACCTCAGGTGCCCTTGGGGGTGTGCCTGTTATTTTATTCCCTGCCCTTTGAGATGATTGTCTATCTCCTTTTTCAACCCCCTCCATTTATAAACACAGTGTGTGGACATTGTTTAAATGTCTTCTCTCCATCTTTTTGAAAGGAGGAAAGGGTGAGAGGAAGGGAGAAAGCATTATCTGACTCCTACTTTGTGCTGAGTGCTGTGCAAATATTAACTCCTTTGATGCTTCAAAATAACCCTGCAAGGTCAGTGATATACTTATCCCCATTTTACAAACAAGGAAACTGAGGCAAACACAGATGAGTTGCCTAAGCATCATAGTAAGTGTCTGAAGGCAGACTTGAACTCAGGTTTTCCTGCCTCTGACCCTATACCATCTTACAGACCAAGGAAAGGATAATAGCTTTGGAGAAGAAATGTCTGAGTTTGAATTCTGACTCTGCCACTTCCTACCAATATGACTTTGGAAAAGTCACTCAACCTTTTCCTAGGAGAAGCTATTATAACAGATGTGGTCAACTGTGGATCCCACAGCTGGACAGCTATGAGCAGGACAAAATTTAACTACTGACTCTGTGTGTGTGTGTGTGTGTGTGTGTGTGTGTGTGTGTGTGTGTGAATTAGATAGGACACATTTTAAAATATAATCTATATAATTAATAATATATTATTATATATTATATAATATATAATATATATTAATAATATATAATATATATAATAATATAATATAATTAATATTTTCTTCATTGTTTAGTTTAGACAATCAACAAAGTAATAAACCAAGCCCTAATGTAGTATTAACTGATTTTTTCAAGGGTAAATGCTCACATTGAAAATTTTAACCACTCAACTAGCTTCAACACAACTTGACTGAGAGGAACCTGGAAAGTACCCCTTCTCTTTAAAAAAATTGTAAGAAAATAGTATCTTTCAAGAAGGAAAACAGAGATTTGAGAAGTGTTTAAAGAAGAAATGACTGAATGATGATTTAAAATTTATAGTATTATTGCAATTATACACTTGGGAAAAACCTCCAGCATCAGCTAATCCCAAATCCTCCCCTTTCTAGAGTTTTCCAGTCAAGGACTTGGTCATTCAGCTTTGACTTGAAGCAGTTTGGTACAAAAGAAAACCCCTGGATTCTATTTCAAAGGAACTGAGTTTAAAACATGGCTCTGCTATGTAGTTTTTAAGCAAGTTGCTTAAACTCTTTGGTTCTCAGTTTGCTCTTTTATAAAATGACTAGAAGATCTTTGAGCTCAAAATCCTATGCTATTATGAGTAACACAAGTTAGCAAAAACTAATCTAGTTACTTCAGGAGATAGGGAGGCTCACACCTCCATGAAATATTTCATTACATTATTAATTATTCCTTCTATCAATTGCCACAGGGTAGGCAAGCAGCCAAAGGCGCTCTCACAAATGCAGCAAGTGTCAGGCAATATAAACTCCCTTACCATCATCTTTACCACAGTCACCCATCACACTGAGGGTCCAGTGATTCACCCTTCCTACTCTCTCAGTGGCCTGGGTCAAAAGCTCTTAAGGAATATAAAGTTTTCAATGTTCTTGTTCTTCATTGGTGGAGGCAATGTCATCACTGGGGATCTCCATTCTACTAGGAAATTACCAGTCAATACTAAATCAGAAAACCAACCAACAAACCTGAAAAAAACAAAACAAATAACTCCTTCCTCTCCCTCCTTCCCCCCCCAAAAAAGGCAAAAAAAAGGAAATTGGAAATGAGTTATATAGATGTATATTGTGGATTTTCCTTCTAGGAAATGTTTAAAAACAGGGTAGCCAATCTAAGATGGTATAGATGAAATGTGCCTTAATGTAGGATGACTAATTATATATCTTCTGAATTTCTCTTCAGACTCTATAAGTTGTCATCATCTCTGTATAAAAGTGAAATTTTGGGGGGCAGCTAGATGACACAGTGGATAGAGCACTGGTCCTGCAGTCAGGAGGATCTGAATCCAAATGTGGTCTCAGACACTTAATTTATACCTAGCTGTGTGATCTTGGACAAGTCATTCAATTCCATTGCCTTGCAAAAACCCCAAACCAAAAAAAGGTGAAATGTCATTTTGTTATGCTACCAAAGTATTGTTTCACTGATATACCCTATGCATTATGAACAGAAGAAGAGGTTGGAGATTGTAGGAAAGAGTATTGACTCTATTGAATGGGAAGATTTTTTTTTTTGATTCTTACTACATGTGTGCATGTCCTTTGGCTTCAGTTTCTCATCTGTAAAATGAAGGAGCTAGACTATAGGACCTCTGAGGCCCAGCTGTAGATTTATGATTTTACAAATAATGAAGGAAACTTATGCTTTTAAAACCTTTTTCTTTGACAAGTCTTTTGGGGATTAAATTAATTATATCCACAAGGCTTCCTCTGAGACAGAAAGATACTATTTTCATTTCACAGATTGGAAAAGTAAGGCACAAAAATGTTTTAAAATTTAAGTTGCCCAAGGCCACATGATGCAAATTGTTACTGTTGTAGACCAGCAGTCTAACCCCCTTCCCCCAAAATTATGGCAGAGCCTTAAAATCATTCTTGAGAAGTGAGGAAAAAAATGAATGCATATTTCAATGGAAAGAAAAATTATAAATTAAATTTCAGTAAAGGTATCTTTCTTTAAAATATAGATACTCATATTTTTACCCTTTGCAGAAAAGAAAGGGCATTTAAAAAAATTAATTAAATAGTTCAATGCAAGTTAAAACAGATAATTAGGAGTTAAATTGGTAAAATGATACACAGAACACATGAAAGGCAAAAGGAATGCAGAGAAGCAACTGTGTGATGAGGAGGTACTTGGGAAAGGTCTCAGCTTGCTTTCTCGGAAGTAGAGGGAGTAAAATGTCAGAGCCAGATTCATACTCTATGTAACTCAATGGGAATTTTCCTAGAGAGTTATGCAGGCTATACAGAGTGGAATTCACCCAGAGATTCCATCCCTCTGAGATAGGCTTTTGTACCCATGTCACATTTACATGTTACTTGTCCAAATTCTTCCATAGGCCCATGATGGATGAGAATGTAGGCTTCAGTGCGTTAGGCCCCAGTATAAATAGCCTTCTAATCTTGTTCATTACATTAAAAATACATTTTGGCTCAACAATCAAAAATCCAAGGAAATCATGTTGGCAAATAAAAATGAATTCACATCTGTAAATTAAAGAAATTTGGCTGCTATGAGAAAACATGGTTAAAAATGTAGTCTCTGTGATTTTCTGTGAGGCACAGCTGAGGACCACATCCTTTGTGTATATATGACAAAATTCTGTAGCATGAATTGTGTCCCAGAATCAGACTTGGGTTTTGGGTTGCGCCATAGAAGCCCTTCTTAAAATCCTAATTAAGAAGAGGCTCAATTTCCCATCAGTGACAAAAGGGAAAAAAATTGTGGAGAGTAGGGAGTTAGGGGGAAATCATCAGTTTTTAGTATTAGGAGATTCTGAGATTATACAGATGTTTTCACATATCCCCTAAGAAAATCCAAGGTCATTTCCAGCCAGGATGGAATGAATTATGTAGTGTATATGTAACATTTATTCTGTCACTTATGAAAAATTCCACAAGTTTTGTCGATAACAAAGAAACATTGTTCGTTCTTGGAAGATAGCACCAAGTAGAAAAAAGTCATCATCACCTGGGGCTTTGTTTGTGCATGGTTAACTAACTTATTATGTAGAAGACTTGATTTCCATTTGTCTGGAATGCCCCTTGCTACTTACCCTGTGGAGAAACTTCCTTAAGAGAATAGTTTTGGTTTTTTAACCAAGGCAGGAGAACAAATAAAAAAAAATGGAGTTAGACTACTGTAGATTGCATTCACAATTTTATTCTCTATGTAAAGGCAATATGGTACATGAAAAAGTGAACTAAATCAGGAATCAGGGAATAAGTATGTGTGCAATTCCTTCTATGGACTCAGCACAGTGTTAGGTGTTTTTAACACAATTTTAAACTACTACTATTTCTCTTCCTTCTTCCTTCTTCCTCTTTCCTCTTTCCTCCCTTTCCTTATCCTACCTCCTCCTTCTCCTCCTCCTCCTCCTCCTCCTTCTCCTCTTCTCCTTCTCCTTCTCCTTCTCCTTCTCCTTCTCCTTCTCCTTCTCCTTCTCCTTCTCCTTCTCCTTCTCCTTCTCCTCCTTCTCCTTCTCCTTCTCCTTCTCCTTCTCCTTCTCCTTCTCCTTCTCCTTCTCCTCTCCTTCTCCTTCTCCTTCTCCTTCTCCTTCTCCTTCTCCTTCTCCTTCTCCTTCTCCTTCTCCTTCTTCTTGTTTCTCATGACTTTAGAATGTATTATTATCCCCAACTTACAATTGAGGAAACTGAGGCAAAATGGCTTACCCAGAGTCATGGGCTATAATTGGACTCAGATTTTACTGTTTCAAGACCCGGCACTCTATCTATTGCCCCACCAGTTGCCTGTACACCAAAGGAAAACAGGGAAGAGATAGACGCTTTCTTCAAGTACTTGAAAGACTTTCATGGGAAAAAGGAATAGATTTATTCTGGGTAGTTTATCCAGGGCCACTCAGCTGATGCTTCTAAGGTCACATTTGAAGTCAGGTCTTCCTAATTCTAAGTTCAACTCTATTCATTTTGGCAACAATTGCCCTTGTTAAGAAGAGAACCTGAATTTGATTCCCAAAATTTCAACTTAGAAACTGTTTGACTTTGGATAGTTCTCTTAATCTCCCTGGACTTCAATTTACTTATATTTAATATGAAGAAGGTGGACTGCATGACCACTAAGGTCACTTCTAGCTCTAGATTCAAGGGTCTATAATCCAAAGAGGAAACAATCCTGGAGTTACAAGTACAAGATGGAGTGGCAGTCAATAGTGAGTCATTACAGTCTAAAAATCAAATAAGATTTTAGGTTGGATTAAGAAAGCCATAATTTATAGCAACAGGAAGTCCTGTTATACTCTGTCCTTGTCAGACTGTATTTGGACTGTTGTATGCAAAACGTTCCATATTTTTGGAAATTAGATTAATAAGCCAGTGAATACCTAGAGAAGGCAAATTGTACCTAGAGAAAGACAATGAAGGCCATTTGTTCATTCCCATAATCCATAAAAAGCTTATATTTCCTTTAAATATTATGGTTATAGTAGGTCTAAGGCTAGAAGAAACATCTAGTTCAATCCTCTCATTTTACACAATAGAATTTGAAGAATGGAACGGGGATTAGATTTTGAATCTAGGAAGTAGAATGGAGCAATGTGACAAGTGACAAAGAAACAAATTATATTTTGATCTCAGAGACAGAAAAAAAGCCCCAAACTTTCCTAATTATTAGATCTATTCTAAAATAGAATAGAAAACATCTGCCTTGGGAGATAGTAATATCTTCTTATTGAGATGTTGCATGACCACTTGTCTGATATGCTATAGAAAGGGTTTCTATGCTTTATATTATACTATATGTTATATTTTCTAATATAGTTCCAGTTCTGGTGGGATTATGTGCTGACCATCATCTCTTTCGATGTTGTAATGGTGATTTTTGCGATACAAAAGAATAAAACTCAGTCTACCTCCACTAAGTCCTTTTTTTGTTGTCCTTTAGATTGCAAGTCAACTCATTTGCAGTCACTTCTTCAAGGAAATGCACACACACACACACACACACACACAAACACATTTGTCTTGCTTTCCATAATTGATAATGGAATGGATTTAAAGTGGGTTATATATTGCCTTTCTCATTCATCAACTTTTTAGATGACCAAAGTCTTTAATAAGATGATAATAAAGAAGAAAAGATTGGTACCTATCTTGGGGTAGATTGGCTATTTAGACAGACATGGGTGAGTCAATGCTAGTGAATAGGAGAATTACTTAAAAGGAAGAGATGAGGGCATTTGGAACTTCTGGGGCAGGGAAGGGAGGGTAATGAAGCAGAGGGAGAAAGAGAAGACATTTGAGCAAAGGAAAAATATAGTTATTTTTAACTACGGAAGGTTTGGTGGGGGAATGGAAGTTATGCAGAGCTATTCAATATATGGAGCTTGCTCCAAAATTCCATACCTCTGAGATATGTTTGTGGATGCTTAGGACATTTTATATACTATCACATTGACAGAGTGTCTGGATGTCTTTATACCTCCCCCCCCTCCCCATACCATCATACCTACCACAGTGAGTCAGACAGAGAAGATTCTTAGTAAATATTTATTGGAATGAATGAATGAATGCGATTGAAAAAAGTCTTGAGAGGTGGGGATAGGACATTCTTCCAGGTACAGAGAACAGTTTCAGCTTCCAGGGCAGAAAAGGTAGATGAGTAGTCTAGAGAAGTTCACTTTACTGCAACAAATATATATATATATATATATATATATATATATATATATATACATATATATATATAAATTATGGTATGTGTGTGTGTGTATGTGTGTGTGTGTGTGTATGTGTGTGTAAATAGAGGGTAGGATAGTGGGTTACATTTATGGGAGCACAGATTTTGATCTGGAAAGGATGTTGGAAGTGAAGTAATTCAAATTACTCATTTTACAGATGAGAAAACTGTGGCTCGGGGAAGGCAAATGAATCCTCAATGTCATGCAGGTAGCTAGGGGCAGAAGATACCAATATCAATATGCTGCTCCATTCTGTCACTCATGTGAGATACTATGGAGGAATAAATGGAAACCCATCCTTGGAGTCAGAGCTATAACTTCCTAAGAATTCAAAGTACCTTAAAGATTATCCTGTCTAATTCCTTTACTTTATGGGTGAAGAAATTGAGGCCCACGAAAACGAACAATTTGTACAAGATAATAAAGATAGTGACAATTTTGTTGTTGGTATAAAAATTAGCTATGTAACAATATTAGCATGTTACAACGTGCAATTTCTACCCTGATGATATCACATGTCTGGAAAATTTTGATATGTGCTTGTCCTTCCTGATCCCCAAACCCTCACATATACACAATTTTATCCTTATAACAGCCTAATTTTCAGTCTCTTTTCCCCTGGTTTAGACCAGTTGAAGGGAGAGGGAGAGAAGAGACTGAAATTTTTATTTGTTTATTTGTTTTAGTTTTCTTTGCAATCTTAGCCTTGCTCATAGTAGTTTCTTAATAAATAAAACGTGAATTGAATTGGACTAGAAAACTGAGGCTCAAAGAGGTTGAGTCACCTACCTATTAATTAATTTTTTCTTTTTTTCCTTTTAAAACTTATTTTTTTTCTCATCTGCTTTTATCCAGCAACCAATGAATCTAAAGCATTATATTATGTTCAAAGGTCGGTGTTAAGTGTTAGGGAATATAAATATAGATTAAAAATAGTCCCTAATATATGAGAGTTGAAATTAGAACTCAATTTTTTTTGATCCCAAGTCCAAGACTCATTACATTGTACTCTAATGAAGAGATTCTCAAATGTTTTTAGTCTCAGAACCCCTTTTATTCTTGAGAATTGTTGCTAATCCCCAAAGATTTTGTTTCATATATATTGTTATCTATTATATAAATAATTGAATAATTTAAAATATTAGTTTAGTTAAATAATAAACTAATATGTTAATAAGTAATTTCTTTTGAAAAAATTTCTAAAATTATTGTGAAAAGAGTGGCATTATTTTACATATTTTTGGTAGAATATTTGACTTAATAGGAGATAGCTATATTCTCATATCTGTTTTTGTATTCAATATGTTGAGAGGCGTTTTTTTGATTGAAGTATATGAAGATAATTCTGCCTTACATGGATATGTAGTTAGAAATGGGATAAGTATTTTAGTAGGTAAATGATGTTTTAGTATTACTATTTAAATTGTTTAAACCTTGTAGATCTGCTCCTCCCCCACTTCCCTTGAAAGGAACTTAGAAATCCCCTGTGGTCCACAGACCATACTTCAAGAATGGATGACATAAAGGATGAACTCTATTGAGCATATACCTCTTCTAGACTTAATAAGGTTACCATTCCCCTAAGCTTTTTGTCCTCTATGAAATTTGGGAATTTGAAGAAAGAAGTCAAAAATAAAGTCAATACCAAGAACAAAAGGATAGCAAATATTATATAAAGTAAACTACATATGTTCAGAATGTGGAGATGGGGAGAACCTGGGAAAATAAAATAATTAAAGTCTCTTCTCCTCTGCCTCCAAAATCCTTAGTACCACTTCACCTTTGCTCCAGTCCCAGAGGAGAAGTAGGTCTTTTTACTGAAAAGGAAGATTTCTTTATTCATGCTTTGGGTTTCTTCACTTCACTTGCCATACCAATCATATTTCTATCACTCTGTTTTTGATTCTGTTCCCCGTCCCCCTCCTGCTGTACATGTACTAGTATTATAGGATCACAGATAGAGCTATATCTAGCCAAACTCCCTCATTTTACTGATGGGGAAATTAATCCTTTATGTAGATTGGTCCTGAAACCTAGGAAATTGGCTCTCCTCTCCACCTATCAGAACCCCATTTTCCTTCAAAGGTACCTTCAGGTACCACTTTCTCTCCTTTAATTCAGACCCCCAACTCAATACCTCACAACAAAGTGATCCCTCCCTCCACAAATTTTTCTAGAGCACTTTGCCTGGATCTTTCACTTGACTTCATCATTCTGTATCTTGTAGAATAATACATGAATGTACCTTGGAAAGTTGATGGTAAACTGTAATCTTGTTAAAAGTAACCCTGTGACATTTTTTTCTTTATAATTGTTGCCTGACACTTAGTGGACTCAATAAATATCTGTTGAAGCCTATCTGGCACTAATGAGGTGAAAAAATGAACATATCTGGTCTTTTCAAAAAGCTATTATTGATTAGTGGTTTGACTTTTAGCAGTTAGCCTCTGGTAGCTTCAGTTTTTACCATGTTTAAAACTGATAAGAAATAACTTATATACTAAAGAAAAGTACTACTTTAGAAGAAGGGTATCTTCACTAGATGTAGTCAACTAAGTTCTATGTAGATATAACAATTGTTATATTTAAAAAAATATAAAGTACAAAAGATTGAACATTATTTGACTCAAGTATGATGATTTATTTCTCTGTACTCTCAGGTGTGTGTGTGTGATTGTTTCAGATCCATCTGAAAAGTAGATGTTACCATAGTTTCTCTTGATGCTCTCCATGAAATGTTGATAAATTAAAAATAACCCCTCTGAACCTGATTTTGTCATCTACAAAATGGGAATAATAATCCTTTCTTTACTCCTAACAGGCTCATCATGAAGATTAAATGTACTTTTTAATAAAAATCTAGATGGAGGCCAGTTATTGTTAGCACAGACTAGATTATGTCATGGCTGTGATCAACAAGCTGCTGAATCAAACATGTAAAATATTTCCATCAGCATCTGTCCCTGTTTTGCAGAATCACTGGAACTCCTAGATAGAAGGACTGTCAGACTTCCTCTAACATAACCTATTCCTACATAGGAAATTTCTATACAATAGACCAGTTATTTAGACTCCACTTTGATGACCTGACACTGCTTCTCACAACTGCTCATTCCTCTGTTGGACAGATGTGAGGAAGTTTTGCCTCACAAGAGCCCATATCAATCATAGAATTTTCCCCTGGCTCTGCCTTTTGGACTAAGTGAACAAATCTCTCTTCCCTACATGTCAACAACCCAAAGTTTTGTAAACATCTATTATATCCCATTCCCCTCCTATCTTCTTTATGAGTAAACATAATACCCCCTCCCCCCACAAAAAATATAGACCCGCATGAGCGATAAAGTAAAGGGGAGAGAAAAAATTAAAATTTATAATAATAATAATATTAATGATAATAACAATAATAATAGTAGGTATGGCCAGGTGGCCCAGTGGATGGATCACTGGCCCTGGAGCCAGGAGCACCCAAGCCCAAATCTGGCCCCAGACACCCAACAATCACCCAGCTGTGTGACCCTGTGCAAGCTACCCCAACCCCATTACTCTACAAAAACCAAAAAAAAAAGACCCAAAATAAAATAAAATAGTAATAATAATAATAGGGGTGGCTGGGTGGCAGACAGATCACTGGCCCTTGAGCCAGGAGCACCCAAGTCCAAATCTGGCCTCAGACACCCAACAATCACCCAGCTGTGCTACTCCAGGCAGGCCACCCAGCCCCATTTGCCCTGCAACCCCCCAACAAATAATAATAATAAAAATATGCTTCAGTCTGTGTTTCAACACCACCAGCTCTGTCGCAGGTGATCACATTCTTTAGAATAAGTCTATCACAAAAGTTACTTCCATATTTTTCCACCGTTGCCATTGTTTATTGCAACTCCCTCCATTTGTACTTCTCTACTACCATGAACTATATTTTCTCTCCTTTCACTCTGTCTCTACTGTAGGGTAGCTGAGTGGTGCAGCAGACAGATCCCCAGTCCTGGGGCCAAGAGGCCCCGGGCCCACATACCACCCCTTAGGCTCAGCATCCACCTGGCCCTATTGTCCCGGACAGGCCATCTACTCCCAGCCCCTTGCAAGAAGTAAATAAGAAAATGTGTTATATATGACCTCTCCCCCTATGCTGCGTCCTCTCCTCCAGATGTCTATACCCCATTGAGTATATATGCTGTTTCCTCTCCTAGCCACCCCTGATGAGAGCAAAGATTCCCTCATTCCCCCCTAGCCTTCCCCCTTCCATATCATTGCAATAGCTCATTGTAATAAAGAAAAATCTTATTGTATGAAATATCTTAGCCTATTCCTCATCTCCTTTTTTCTCCCATTACATTTCCCTTTTACCTATTGACTCCATTTTCACACCACAATATATCTTCAACTTCAGTTTTCTCCTGTGTTTCATCTATACAATCTCCTTCTACCTACTCTATTAAATGAGAAGGTTCATATGAGTATTCTCAGCATCATTTTTCTATACAGGAATGCATGTAGTTCATCATCATTAAGTCCCTCATATTGTCCCCTTCTCCTCTACTCTCTATGCTTCACCTGAATCCTGTATTTGAAGATCAAACCTTCTGTTCAGTTCTGGCCATTCCAACAGGAACATTTGAAATTCCCCTGGTTCATTGGAAGTCCATCTTTTTCCCTGGAAGAGGACATTCAGCCTTTCTGGGTAGTTGATTCTTGGTTGCATTCTAAGCTCTTTTGCCTTCTGGTATATTATATTTCAAGCCCTATGAGCTTTTAATGTAGTTGCTGCTAAGTCCTGTGTGATCTTGACTGCAGCTCCATGATATTTGAATTGTGTCTTTCTGGCTGCTTGTAATATTTTCTCTTTGATTTGGGAGTACTGGAACTTGGCTATAATATTCCTGGGGGTTGGTTTTTTGGGATCTCTTTCTTGGGGAGAGCGGTGGATTCTTTCCATTTCTATTTTGCCCTCTGCTTCTAGGATAACAGGGCAATTTTCTTGTAATAATTCTTTGAAAATGATGTCAAGGCTCTTTTCCTGGTCATGACTTTCAGGTATTCCAATAATTTTTAAATTATCTTTTCTAAATCTGTTTTCCATATCTGTTGTTTTTTCAATGAGATGTTTCACATTTTCTTCTAATTTTTATTCTTTTGGTTTTGAAGTATTGAGTCCTGATTTCTCATAAAATCAACAATCCCCCTGAGTTCTTTCCTTTATCTGAAGGATTTGTTTTCCTCAGAGAGCTTTCTTATCAATTTTTCCATCTGGCCAATTCTGCTTTTTAAAGCATTCTTCTCCTCAATCACTTTTTGAACTGTTTTATCCATTTCGCCTGTGCTGGTTTTTAACATGTTATTTTCTTTAGCATTTTTTTGGAACTCCTTGACTAAGCTGCTGACTTCTTTTTCATATTTTTCCTGTATCTGTCTCAATTCTTTTTCCCAGTTTTTCTTCTATCTACCTCACTTGATTTTCAAAGTCTTTTTTGAGCTCTGTCATAGCCTGAGCCCAGTTTCTGTTTTTCTTGGAGTCTTTAGATGCAGAAGCTTGTGCTTCCTCATCTTCAGATTGAGTGTTTTGATCCTTCTTGGGATCATAGACAAAGTATTTCTCAATAGTGTTCTTCTTTTTTCTCTTCTTACTCATCTCTCCAGCCTGTGCCTGGTTTTGCGGTGCTTCCTGAGCTTTTGAGTATTATTGGAACACCTCCACAAGGATCTCTACGTGTGAGGTTTTATCTTCCCTTCTGGTCTGTGAATGACCACAAGCACACCCCTCTCCCATGGGGCTGAGGTGGGGGGAGCCCTGCTGTTCTATGGGGGGACCTAGACTGCAATCAGGACCTGAATGTGGTCAGAATCCCAGATTCCTGTTCCAGGGGCAGGGGACAGAGGTCTGCAATCTCTCTCCACTCCTCTCCCTAGGCTCAGCACTCATGCCCTGGTGGCTGCTTACTAGCTTCTGCTTCCAGTTCCTGGATCTGGGCTTCCAGGACTAAGCTGCTCGCTGTGTGCCCTGAGGGCTGGGCTTTAAGTGCTAGCTCTGACAGAGGTTCACCCCCCCCCATTGCCCAAGTTGTGCCTGGTGCTCCCTGTGGTGTCAATCAGGAAACTGCCCTTGTTGCTGTGAGCCTTGGCTCCCAGTGCCCTGTGGCTACCTCCAGGAGGCTGATGTTCCCTCTGGTGGGCCACCCCTCTGGTGGGCCACTCCTCCAACCCTGGGGAGCCGGGCCTTTCTGCTCTTTTCCAGGTTACCTTGGATTGGAGAACTGCCTCACTGGATCCCTCTGTGAGTGCTGTCTCTCAAAAATGTAGTTAGCGTCCTTAGCTTATAAGTTTTGTTCAAGAGCACCTAAGAGATGCTCTTCTCTTGTCACCATTTTGGCTCCACCCCCCGCACCCCCCCCCCCCCCGCAATAATCCTATATTTCAAGTGGCCCTTGAATAGTAGAGTTGGTTTCTAGTCTCCTTCTGGTCATTGGACCCAGATGACCCTAGAGGAGAAACAGATTGGTGACTTTGCACAGCCCTCCCTCACTTAAAACTAATTCATCTACATGTCTTGGCATCATATCCCTGATGAGGTCCTCTTTGAGAATGAAGGACAAACAACATCAACACAACTCTGGTCTCCTTCCCAGATCAATAATTCTCTCAGGAGTGTATTCCTGTTGGCCAAAGTCTATCTTAAAGTATGGTATCTAGAGTAGACATTGTGTAATTATCACCTTCCTCTTCCTGGGAATTGTGCTTCTTATAAGTTAACCTCTGTTGATATCCAAGTCATGTGGTCTCTCATTTAGCATAAGTCCCTATTTTTTTTTTTTTAATGCAATCTACTGTTTAGCCAGGTCTCTTCTATTCACTCCCTGTGCAACTGAGTTTCTGAACCTGTTAGAACTTTATATTGGTTCATTCAATTTGATTCTCTAGCCATTCTAAACTTTCTTTACATTCCCCAGATTTCTTTATCAACTCTTTGTTGCTTATTTGTCCCCTTATTTGACACAATAAGTCAGATAATGGAGCACCATGGGAGGAAGGTTAAGAGTGATCAGGCAAGATTCAATAGGACAGTTGTTAAGAAACTCATGCAGGAACAATGATGTTAAAATGCAAAACAAAATAAAACAAAAATATTTAAATTATGTCAACATAAAACAAGATAACATTTGTTGTAGCTTGACTCTGATTTTATATTTTCTTTTCTGTTTCACTTAGACATATTTGCATTGGTATCTGGATCTAAGAGAATAATTTTAAAGGAGATCTATACACTATATCTACTGATTCTTCCCCCCCCCTTCATGTTTCTTTTACAATCAAAATTTAATTTGAGAAAAGTTAGAAAAGAATGTGATATTTTCTTCATCATTTATATATGTCATGGAAGACTATCAAATCAAATAAAAAGATAGATCAGAAAGGAAACAAGCATTTATTAAGGGCCTACTATGTACCAGTACTTTGTAAATATGACCTCATTTGATACTCCCAATAATCCTTGTGTGTGTGGAGGCTGTCTCCTTATTTTACAGTTGAAGAAACTGAGGCAGACCAAGGTAAGTGTAGAGCTAGTAAGTTTTGGAGGTCATATTTGAATTCAGGTCTTATGATGCCAGGCCCAGCACTCTATCCACTGCATCAAATGATTCTAAATATACCTATATATAGTACACAAGACTAAAATATCTTAAAAATATCTGCATAGAAAATCATTTTAATATAATAAATTTAATAAATATAATATAATATATGATATAATATGATATGATACAATACAATACAATACAATATAATACAATACAATACAATATAATATAATATAATATGATATGATACGATACGATACGACACAATACGATACGACATGACACGACATGACACGACACAACATATAATATAATATAATATAATATAATATAATATAATATAATGTAATGTAATGTAATGTAATATAATATAATATAATATAATATAATGTAATGTAATGTAATGTAATGTAATGTAATGTAATGTAATGTAATGTAATGTAATATAATATAATATGATATAATAAATATAATAAATATAATGTAATATAATGTATTATATATATAATGTAATATATTACATTACATTATATTATATTTATTATATTATATTACATTATATTATATTATATTACATTATATTACATTACATTACATTATATTATATTACATTATATTACATTATATTATATTATATTACATTACATTATATTATATTATTATATTATATTATATTATATTATATTATATTATATTATATTATATTATATTATATTAATTATATTATATTATATTATATTATATTATATTATATTATATTATATTATATTATATTATATTATATTATATTATATTAACCAAGAACTTAATTGTTCTTTACATTCTGGAGTTCTCTTCAGGAGGAAAGAGAGAACTTTAAATAAATAGGAAATCATTAACAATGCCAAGTTCTCTATTGCTCCAAGGTCACACTGAAGTAAGATCAAACACTCTGGGAAGGGAGAGGGAGACAAGCTCTGCAGCTCTGTGTCTTTTGTATAATTGAATAGAATTTTAATGAGCTTATGAAGTACTGTCTTCCTATTGTCCCTCTGAGAGTCTGGACAGGCTCCTCCTGGCCTTTATCTCTCCTTCACTTGCTGGCTCTTAGGGTAGAAGATATTAAGCCTTACAAGAAGGAGAATGTTCCAAGTGGTGACCTCCCTTCCCTCAGGATGAAGATCATTATTCCTTCCAAGTTCATACTCCTCATTATTCTCATGATGTGAATATTATTCCAGAGTTTCTTGAAGTCTGAACTTTAAGATGAACTTCTCTGGTCCAGGTTCTATAATCACTTCTGGGAAAATTTTCATAGTCTGATTTTTGAATCTAACTGGTTATTGTCAGTTCCTTTGTTGGTGGAACTTGATAAACATGGGGAGGATTAAAATAAGAATGTTGGTGATGGTAAGGGATTTGTTACCAAGCCAATGGTGCACTTGGGTTGGCTTCAACATTGAATTGTTCTTATTTACTTTCTATAATTCAGTCATTCATTCAATGAGACATACAAAAAACATTTATTAGTACACCACTGTGTTACAAGTCTCTGGACCAGGAGCTAGGATACAAAAAACCAAAAGTGAAACAATTCTTGCCTTGAAGTAGCTTATATTTGACTGAGTGAATAAGTAAATCTGTTAATAACTTAGACATTTCTCTGATGTGTTAAACTGAAGACATTTTCTTAATCTGCATTAGCAGACAGGATTTCTTTACTAGGTGTTTCATACACCAACGAAATCAGAGATCTAGATCAACCAAACCAAAGAACAAAAATACACATAAAATAGCACAAATTTATTTTAAGAGGGAAACAATGATAACAACTAGGGAAGAAGGGTTAGAAAAGATTTTATGTAAGAAGTGGCACCTGAGATGCATCTTAAAGTTATTGGTACAAGTGAAGAGGGGGTTTATTTTAGTCTTGGGGGTCACCTCAGAAAAACCTTGAGATTAGGAAAAGGGATACCATATTCAAGGAATACTTAGCAAGATCAGCTTGACAAAATCAGGAAACTTATGAAGAGGAACAATGTGGAATACAACTAGAAATATAGGCAGGGCCTTAATTGTGGAAGTCCTTCCAAATGCCAGGCCAAGGATTTTTCATTTTATCTTAGAAGATAAATGACTGCCTTAATCCAGGTGAGAGTTGGGGAAATAGTCTGAAGGCATGGGTTACACATACATCTAATACTTTTGGAATGCTAGCTGCATGTGACAAAATCCTTCATAAAACGGAAAACCACCTATTTTTTGGTTAGTATTTCCTCTAATAGAATTCATAATGATGAATCATTTTGGAACTGATGAGAACATAATAAATACTTCCATTGGGGATTACTAATGTAATTTAGTAATAATTAAAGTCCACTAAATGAAGAAGAATTCTGACAACTTTAGAATGATCCAGCAGAAGAGACTGAAAAGGAAGGATCATAAAGAGAGAAGCAGCAGTGTCAGGAAATGAAGAAATGAAGAGAATGTGGAAGGATATTTAGAAGGAGAATGTAATTAATAGAGGGAGGAGAGGACAACAGAAACAGTCAGAGAAGATGGTATGGGACCAAGAATAAATTGAAAGGGGCTAACTGTGGCAAGATGAAGGGTCACTATTGATGAGATATAGAGATTATCATTAAAGTATGGAACACTTTTAATCAATTTAATTAAGTCAAGCAATTCAGTACAATTTAAAGACTTGGAATTAGAGGACACAGGTTCAAATCCTAATTCAGCTTCCTATGTGACTTTGATAAATCATTACTCCCGAGTTATTCATCTCTAAAACGGGAAACTTGAATAGATGACCTCCGAGTATCTTCTTGCTTTAACCATGTGGTCCTGTTCAAATGTTGAGAAATCACTTCTGGGCACACTGGAATTGGATTTGTCCCTTTGACACTAAAGGATCCCTGTTCTCTGCCTTAGCATTCTATTTGAACTATATTCAATACTATGCAACCTGGCCACTTATGAAAGGGATGATGGGCTTGTTGCTCCAAAGTGAAGTTTATTTATACCTTATGTTGTAGCTTATATCTAGGATTTCTTTCTAAAGGGAGAGGAGAGTAAAAGATATTCAATATATATTATAAATCAGGTATGGTATAAGTGATTATTCCTACAAATAAATGTTGAACAGAAATGACTAATAATAAATTAACAGAATGACTTGAATGATTCAGTAATTTAACCCATAACAACTTCTATAATCTTCTAAGAAGTTAACACTTAATCTTCATGAGAACATAAAGCAGGTCTCAACCTTGCTTATTATTCATTTTATATTTCATCTAAGGTTGGCACTGAATAAATATATCTCCTGGGTCAGTCCTCATGATGGTGACCATCCTTAAGAGTTTGGAATAGTTGTTTGAATATTGTTCTCTGCTACCATACAGCTGCTGCCCAAAGGACCTCCAGATCTCTTGAATTCACAAGGTAATTTCTAAGCCTATATCCTAAAAGCAATGGGAACTTGCTGGACTGTGTGTGTGTGTGGTGTGTGTGTGTGTGTGTGTGTGTGTGTTCTGTGTGTTCCCTTAGAACGTTAGGAAAATCATTTTGGCAGCTGTGGACTTGAATTGCTGAAAATATAAAGACCAAATAGAAGGTGATTGCAATTGTCAAAGAGAGAAATGAGAACCTGAGTAGAATGGACGTTATGTGAAGGAAGAGAATGGGACATGTATGTAAATTGGACATATATAAAGAAAGAATTACAATATTTGGTAATTGATTGGATATAAAGATTTAGTGAGAGTGAAAAATAGAGGATCATATTGAGATTGTGTACTTGGGTGACTGGGAGCATGGTATTTCCTTTGAATAGGGAAGTTCAGAAATTGAGTAGGTTTTGGGAAAAAGATGAGTTGTCTTTTGAATATATTGAATTCAAGCAGCCTATGGTATATCTAATTTCAAATCTCCAAAAAGACAGTGACATGGGACTGAAACTCAGAAAGAGATTAGAGCTGGACATATAGATCTGGGAGTCAACTTTGTAGAGGTTATAAATTAATCCATAGGAGCCAATGAATTCAGAACATGAGAGAAAACGGATTAAAGAAAAAGGAAGTCAGGACAGAGTTTTGGACACAGTTAGTAGGAATGATATGGATGGAGATCCTGTAGAAGAGTCCGAAAAGAAAGTATCAGACAAGAAGGAGCAACAGTGTCAGGAAATGGGGAAATGAGAATGAAGAAATCAGTGTCCTGAAAATCCAGAATATCTAGAAGGACAATGTAATCAATAAAGGGAGGGGAGGACAGTGGAGACAGAGGAGATGAGATGGGATCAAGAATAAACAGAGGGGATGGCCTTGGGAAAATGAAGGGTCACCTTTATATCAGACAGTAGAAAGAAGGAAAGAATGAAGAATGTTTTAAATGGGTTGATTCCCTTCCTGGTAATAAGATTGAAATGTAAGCATTTTTTCTTCTAGGCAACTTTTCTATCTTTTCGCATGATACTTAAACACTGAAGTAAGTTGTTCTGTAGCACCCTGGTAGAATAGATATGCCTCCTAAGAGCACAACTATAAAGTAGAAACGCTGAAGTTGAACTTGTTATCAATTCATTGAATTTCTTGCATGACCAGTCAAGATATGGTTTGCTTCTTTGCATTAAGATATTTTTCTTCATGGTAAGTTTTTACCGCAGAATTTTATTGAGATGCAACAGATTTCAGGTTTTCCATTGGGAATATATTTTTGATAGTTCCTCTAAACATCAAAGTACCAACAAATATATCTCTATTTGAAAATTAAAATGGTTCAGTCCCAACTGCTGAGAAAGAAAAGGAAGACATTTTTTCATTTGTTTGTAAAATGGGTTGTATCATGAGGACTAAAAGGGATAATATATGTAAAGTGATTTGCAAGCTAAATTACATTATGAATGTTGTTATCATACATCTTGGATAGTATCTAATCATATCATGACAATTTACTGAGGTATCTGTGAGAGGCAATCTACTATTTCCTCATTGTCATTATTTGCCATCATACCACATCCTCTTCCTCATTTTCCACCTTGTTCTTATCCTTTTTGAGAATTTAGTTAGAAATGATCCTAGGAAAAGAAGCTAAGTTCTTATTATTTTTTATCTAATGTTTTGTAGGTAGCTGCACAGATGGATAAAATGACTGCAATCTATAATTGAATAAAATATTTGTAATGGAATAGACATATTAGAATATAAACTAATCTCCTATGGCCTCACTGAAAGCATATTCAGGACACCTGAACTTTATGATAAGGAAGATATAGACTTGAAAGTTCCTCCTTGCTTTTTATTTCGTCAATTAGGCTCTTATATTTCAAAAATCTGTCAGTTGAATATTACTTGACAATAATAAGTCTTTGATATGGAAATATCTAATAAAATATTTTTAAATTTTAATATATCAATTATATGGTAATGATTGTAGGCAACAATTTTATCAGTGATATTGCTTTGTAATGATATTTTTATTTGCTAATTTTTTTTTGCAAGGCAATCAGAGTTAAGTAATTTACCCAAGGTCACTCAGCTTGTTAGTGTCAAGTGTCTGAGGCCAAATTTGAATTCATGTCCTCCTGACTCCAGAGCTGGTCTCAATCCACTGTGCTACCTAGCTGCCCCTAATTGGTAAGTTCTTTTTTCTTCTTTTTTTTTGTCTCTTTTTAGGTTTTTGCAAGGCAGTAGGGTTAAGTGGCTTGCCCAAGGCCACACAGCTAGGTAATTATTAAGTGTCTGAGGCCTGATTTGAATTCAGGTACTCCTGACTCCAGGCCCTATGGTAAGTTCTTAAAGATATTCTTTAAGATAGTAGGAGAATTTGACACCTATTGGTTTAGGAAAGATCATGAATTTCATGAACTTCTACCTTATAATTCTAGTTACAAGATGTGTCTTGATAGTTATTCAGTGGGTGCCTAATTGTTTCAGACTACAGTAGAGACTACAGTTTTGAAGAGCTTCTTCATTTCTTTGTATCTTAATTGATCAGTAATTCTGGCCTTGTCTTTAGGAAAATCTTTCATTATGGTGACAATGATATAATTTTTAATGACTATATACAGAAATTACCAAATTTTATTAAGAACTTACTATCTCGGGGGAGGCTAGGTGGCTCAGTGGATAAAGCATGGACCCTGGAGTCAGTAGTACCTGGGTTCAAATCTGGCCTCAGATACTTAATAATTACCTAGCTGTGTGGTCTTGGGCAAGCCACTTAAACCCATTTGCCTTGCAAAAACCTAAAAAACAAACTTACTATCTCCCAGAGACTGTACTAAGAACAGGGTACCCCCAAATAGTTTAAAATTAAAAATCAATAAACAAAAAACAAAAGCAAAAAACAAACAAATAAAAAAAAAAACCAAACAACTAACCAACCAAACAAAAACTACTTCCTTCTTTCAGGAAGTATATACTCTAATGAGGGGAAAACATATTGTAAAATTCAGTGCATAAAAGATTTAAACAGAATAGATGAAGATGATCTAAGAGAAATAAGCATTAGCAGCTGGATGGAAAGGGAATATTAGTTTGCAGAAGATGGAATTTGAATTGATTGAGTCTTGAAGGAATCCATGCAAAATGTCATCTATGTCTGTGGATTCAGTTTGATGTCCCTCAAAGTCTTTAATCTCTTCCTTTCCTTGATGTATATTAAGAAATTCCCACTTGTTGAGTATAAATGACATATTTATGTCAGTAAAAAATATTCCCTTAGATGAAGAAAATGTTTAATATGTTTTTTTGTTGATGGAAAGAGGGAGGGAAGAAAGAAACAATTATTAAATGTTCACTATATGCCAAATACTGAACTAAACACTTTATTTAGACTAAACTAAACACAGAGAAGCAGGTGCTATTGTTATTCCCATTTTACTACTTCTTAGTTGAAGAAATTGAGGCTGATAGAAGTTATCTGACCTCACCAAGTAACTGTCAACTAGGAAGTGCCCGTATCTGTTTTTGAACTAAAATCTTTCTGTTTGAACTGCCTAGAGTCACATAATGATGTTATCTTTGTACATTAAATGATTTATAAGAATTATGGTACAACTCCATCTTTATTATCAAAGTCATACTAAATTGTATTTAAAGCAATCATATTGTCATATGTCTAGGAAGAGCCTTAAACAAACTTAAACTGTATCCCTGCAAGATATCACATTTGATATAAATTATTCTTGACATTTTTAGTTTTGATGGCATACTTTAATTAGAGAACAATTGTCCATGTGAATGCATTATATTATCATTATATTCAAGCTTATTTTGGATATTTCTAGTACATAAATATGTCCTGACTATGAAACTGAATCAAAAGTTTTGTGATTTCTAAACAGAACAGCATAGATATTATAAAGTTTTGGGGCAACTTGTTGAAAAATTATGGAATTGATGCATTAGTCTTTGCACACTTGAAACTTTTTGGTATGCCCATTTTCCTCCTCAGTTAATATATTCTTTTCTTGTAAATTATACAGTCCTTCTTCCTTCCTTTTTCTCTTTCTTTCTCTCTCTCTCTCTCTCTCTCTCTCTCTCTCTCTCTCTTCCTTCCTTCCTTCCTTCCTTCCTTCCTTCCTTCCTTCCTTCCTTCCTTCCTTCCTTCCTTCCTTCCCTTCTTCCTTCATTTTGGTGAGAAAATCTGCAAACACTTTATATAATGTGCATACTAATGTAACCAACCTACATTTGGAAAACACTGGTGTTCTCATTTATGGGTATAGTTACAGATACCTTCCATCAAGAGAGGAAGAACTGGAGTAACCTTGTGAGGAAAAGCTGACAAAGTGCTGTGCTATTGGTTTATTCTCCTTGGTGAAGTATTTGAGTCAGGAATAACACGTCTTATACAATTCTACCACATTTTCCACTTTTGCAGAAGTGTATGTTTCAGTAATATCACTTAATATAACTATTCTTTGTTCATGATATTAGTAGTTATTACTATGGCTATGAATGGTATGTGTACGTTTGAATTCTGTCATGAAATGCCTTTATACTATCTAAAAATATTGTTGGAGAATGTGTTCATCTATGATGGTTATAGCAAATGTCAGCTTCTTTGATTCATTATGTTTTTTTGTTATAGCTGGATTTATACTATCATACTAAAATAAAGTATTTTCCCAAAATTCTAGGTCTAAAGTGCCTTTCATGTGTGCAAAACCATTTGAGATATTCACTCAATTTTGTTTGCCATCCAATTCATTATTGGATAGAACTTCTGAATTTTGTGTTAAGTGAAAATTTCCGATGTCCACATATTCTTCAACTTTTCCCTTTTTAGACTTTAGCTATCTCATAATTTTAGCTCTCATTTCTTCAAATCTGGTTTTAAGGGATAACATGAAACACAGGAGTTATTAGCTGACTTGGGGCTTAATTGCTATTGACAAAAAGCTATATGAATTCCTTGTCTTTGATTGGGAAGGTCCTAGTTTTGTCATGATATAATAATGTTTGTCCTTAATTTTTGAAGAAGACCCCAACATCAGGGAGGTGATGCCATGACAAGCATGTGAATTGGATTTTAGTGAGGAAGGGGCTGTATTAAGTCACTAGCCTCAATTTCTCCTCCAGAGCCATCTGAGTCCAGTGGTCAGCATGACTGGAGATGACCCTAGATGCAAGGCAATTAGAGTTAACTGACTTGCCCAAGGTCACACAGCTAGTAAATAGCAAATGACTGAGTCTAGATTCGAACTCCTGTCCTTCTGAATCCAAGGCCAGTGCTCAAATACTAACCACTGTACTACCTAGCTGCCCTGTCATGATATAGCATTTGCAGGTAATGATAGCATTCATTTATTCAGTGCAGTTCATGGTTTGTTCAATGAAGTGTTCCACATTATCTTTTTCTTATGTATGAAAGTGAGATTATTGGCATTTTTTATTTTCTGGGGCTTTCTTTCATTCTTATCATTCTAGAACAGGAAGTTACACTATTTCCTCCATTGTTTTCTTAATCAAGTTGATCATATTTTAAGTAGAGCCAATCTGCAACCCAATGCCAGTGTGTCTAATTCTTTGTCTATTAGGAGTAGTCGGATCACTTTGACTAGGTTACTAGCCTTAACAAAACCACTAGGCCTTCACAACTACCATCATCTATCATTCGATCAATTGACCAGTCAACTAGGGTTTATGAAGGGTGTACACATGCCAGACATAAGATAAAAGCAGAAAGAATAAAACAATTCTAATTCTAAACAAGCTTCCATTTTCATAGGTAAGACAACAAATACAAAGTATTAGCATTGGGGCACAACAAGTCTAAATTATTTATGAACTTTTCTTGAATTCTTCTAATTTGTTGCTGCTAACTCATTCCCCAAGGCAAGTTAGATGCCAACCTAACTCCAAAGTATTATTACTATTCTAACTGTTGTGAATGCAAAGGGAACTATTCTTAATTAGTAGAATAGGGGTCAAAATTTGATCCCTAATGAAATTGTAAGAAAATATTTGCTTTGCTATCTCTTTTCCTACATGGTTTTCCAAAATTGAGCATATTCCAGGTGTTCATTTTTCTAAACTTCCATCCTCATTTTCAGCTAAAATAAATAACTTCCTACCTTAAGCTGCTGTAGACTGATGTTATCCCTTATGCTATAGAGGAAATGACCATGCAATTTTTTTTGCATATTGGTTCACATTCATTATCTACTTTGGAATAAAAGACCTATATCAATTTAAGGACATCAGATTTGGAGTTGACCTCTATATAAAGACTGCATTTTGTCTCTGTTGTTTCTAGTTATCTTTCCAACTAAGATACACATCGCATATTCTACCCTCGCTCCATATTGCAAATTCATTTCACCATCTTTTTTTGATGTCTGACACTCATCCATGTTCAAGGCACTGTACTAAAATAATGTACAAATATAAAGAATGAAGCAATTTGTCACCATCTATGCTATTTTCCACAATTTATAGTTAGTTTCATGTTAAATGACTATATATAATTACAAATTACTATTGTATCAACATTTCCTGATTTTCATTTATTCATATAATTTGAAATTGTTCTTCCTCATTCAAAAATTCATCATGGATTTACTCCCTTCAACTTGACAAACTATATTTATAATGTGCCTAGCTTTTTTCTTCTTATTTTCTTACATCATTTCTATTGCATTGGTCAGTTAGAATTCTCCATTTCCTTTTGGTCTCTCTAGCAAAGTGGCATAATCTATCCTTCTTTCCTCAATTTGGGACAAAGCCAGATCAACTTCCTTTTCATAAAAATTAGCAGACATTATCCAATTATGACAGAAATCAATAATGAGAGGGACTCTTGGTCCCCTTCTACATCCCTTCTCTCTCTCTCTCTCTCTCTCTCTCTCTCTCTCTCTCTCTCCCTCACTCCCTTCATTCCTTCCCTCTGTGCTCTCTCATATTCTCTTCCTTCCTTCCTTCCTTCCTTCCTTCCTTCCTTCCTTCCTTCCTTCCCTTCCTTCTTTCCTCTCTTCCTCTCTTTTCTTTTTTCCCTTCTTCCCTTTCTTCCTCCTGTTCTGTTTTTCTTTTTCTCCCTTCTTCCTTCTATCCTTCTTTCATTGGAAGAGTATAGTGGAGAACTCTGTTGCTCTGTTATCTCTTGTTCTCTTCCTGTCACATAACGCCTTATTGGCAGCATTCACTTCTATTCTTTGGATATAAATGGTCATATATTTTCTATACTTAAAATGTACTATCTTGGCATCTATGTTGTTGATTTGACCGTAACCAATGTATTTCCATGCACCTGATTAATTTCAAAATTTGCATCTTTAGTCAGAGATGCTGAGATCCCACACTGATAACCCAAATGTAGAATGTAAATATGTATAGTAATTTCTCATTCTATTAAATCATAGTCTTTCTTAGAAAGGCAGTTAAATGGAGAAAGAAGTTGGATTCCAATCCTTCATACAAAAAAACAGCTCTGTGACCATGCTCTTAAACCAAATAAGTCATTTACCCCTTTGAACCTCAGATTTATCATCTTATAAAAAGAGAATGATAAATTCTGTTGCTTTGAGGATAAGAGATAATGTAGATAATGTAGATGCAGTGCTTTGTAACTCCTCAACTACCACTTTAAAATATCAGTTTTTGTTAAATATTTTATATCCTGCCTCCCCCACCCTACTCCCTATGAGCTACTTAAACTGATAATTCCAGAATTTTTCCCTACTTGCTGGAATTTGTTAATTATTTATCTATGTGACTGGTTCATCTTCTCTTCCTAATATTGAACTAAGTCTATTCTAGTCACACACTGTAGAAATATTACCTGTAGCTTAGTGCTAGAAAACGAGCTTCCAAAGCAAGAAGACATGGATTAAACTCTGATTTCTGACATATACTGCTTATGTGATCCTTGGCAAATTACTTGATCCCTCAGTGTTCTAGACAACTCTTAAGACTGCAAATATTAAGGGTGATATCAACATACTTAGGAAGAGGGAACTTCCTCACCTGGAAATTTCTTATACCAGTGAAATCACAGGCCTGCTGCCTATTCAGCCCCCCCGCCCCAGCCACTCATATATTTGGATGCTTCCACTCCACTCTGGTAAAAAAATGTTTCCTAAAGCCAAGGCCACAGGTTTTGAATGCACAAATCATGGATTTCCCTCTTTTGTTATTAAGAGGATAGATATTCTTGCTTCTGTCCCTACAAGATTAGGCAGAATGTGATGCTTGCCATGTCAACAGAAGAGTATGACTGCCAAAGGCAGCTTATGGGGATTTACTGAGCTTTCTACAGTAGCAGAAGATGCAGTGGCACTATTGAATAAGCTAATAAATATTTTGAAAAGACCCTGTTTGCATCTTCCAGGGATAGCTGGTTTTATAAAAGCATGGCTAAGGCTAAGGAAAGCAAGCCCAAAACAGATCCTTGGAATTTTCTACAAGTTTGGATAGAATCTTATCTATACAGGGCTCTCTGTCATGTCCCAAGATTCTTAGTGACTCAATTGCTATAACATCTCCCTATAAAGTTTTTTATGAGCTCTGTTAAATGTAGTATATAAAAATTAAATTGTGTTGAAGGTCAAGGAAGGAAGGACGTTCTGGTTAATCTTGTTACACTTGTCATTTTCATACCACACAGTTAATGGTCATCTCTTTGCAAAGGCACAGGGTTATTTCTGTTTAGAGACTGGAGCGCTTCTAGCAGAGAAAGGTTTTGATGATTAGTATTGATTTGTTGGGATTTTTGTGCTCAATTCAATAAATATTTTTAAGTGCCTACTGTGAGCTTGTTTCTTAGGTGCTAAGGATACATAAACAAAAGATGAACCTTCTTGAGGTGGATTAGGAAATGTATTTTAGTTCAAATATTTGCTCTTTGATGAATATTCACTTCAGTGATGCAGAAAATATTGCATCTATGATCACCCATCCTGTGGGACTCTTATACATGCTTTCCACTAAATTTGCCACAGGGGGTCCATCCAATTTGGGGATTTTCTTCATTGTCTGTTGATGTCAAGAAGATGACAATGAGACATTTTTCAGGGATGTTGTGTAAGGGAATCTTGATCAAGAGCAAGAATGTCCAAATAGTTTCTGTCTGAAGTCGTGTGGGTCACACTGAAAGCTTTATTGAGCAGTAATCTCCTAAGAGCAAAGGACTTTCTATTTTACTCCCCTGGAGGCAGGTTTTTATGAAAAAATGATGGAGGAATCAAGGGAGCAGGCACTGAGTACATGAAGTAAGGTCTGAGGGGTGAGTGAGGAAAGGAGGTAAGGAATATTCTATCAAGTAGGGAGGAAAGGATATGAGACAGACATGAGGACTAAAGGCATGCTTTGCCTATTTCATAAATTTGGGATTGTGGATAAAGCAAGTACTTGATTGGGTCTTTTTTAGTACCACCCTCACTTCCCCCCATGGAATAATGTGCTATGAAGAAATACATACATAGCTTTTCCAAGTTGACCCTTTATGCCTTAGAGGGGAAGGGGAAGTTGTTATAAAGGGAAAAGTCAGAATAAGGGTGACATTATCATGGGCAAGTGGAAAAAAAGAAATAAATTAAATTTTGGAGGTCTGTTTTTATTTATAGTTTTTTCTTCTTTCTCTCATTTTTCATAGAGGAGGCATCATCCAAGGACGGTATCTTAGGATATTTTTCTTATTTCACCTGAAAAACTAAATATTCTGGAGACAGGAAGGTTGACACAAAATTGAGGAGAGACAGACACTTTCCATCACATCACCCTCCTTCCTTTGATTGCCTTTGAGATTCAAGATCAGGGAGGATTTGGAGACTAGAGTTGTCCAGGCCATAATTGAGCACTTAGGATTCAAAGGGACTCTGATGATCTTTCTGTTCTTCCCCTCCCCTCCCATCCCCTCTCTTCCCCTCCCCTCCCCTCCTCTTCTCTCATTTCTTCTCCTCTCCTTTCTGACTGTCTGTCTGTCTCTCTTTTCACTCTGTTTTTTTTTCTATTGCATTGTAAATAACAACAAATGGCATTTATAAAATGTTTTAAGATAGGATATAGGCCAATGTAGGCCAAATCCCAAAGCCATTGTGTCTAATTACATCTCAGAAGTCAACCAATGCTACAGGTTAGATTTATTGTTTTGCTGATCATTTAGATTTAAGAAATAGATAACATTTTTATCATGCAGATTAAACTTAAAAGTGTATCAGGCCAACATTTTTCAGAAAACCAATTATTTATACTGTGGTTAGAACACCTGGAGTTTGGAAGAGTGATCTTCCTGAGATCAAATCTAGCTTCAGACACTTACTAGCTGTGTGACCCTGGATAAGTCACTTAATATTGTTTGACTCAGTTTCCTCATTTGTAAATTGAGCTGGAATAGGAAATGATAAACTATTCTGAATATCTTTGACAAGAAAATCCCAAATACTGTCAGGTAGAGATAGATATGACTGAAAAATGATTGAATAAAGCCAGCACAGCTTTTGTGCCCACAAACTAAACTTATTATAATGAATGAGGAAATAACTGAGAATGAGGCAAATAGTATTCATTGTTGGAGTGAGTACTGATCTAGATTACTTTTTTCCTAGAGATTACTATGAGTTATAGGTTTAATTTTTTAAAAATTTTTATCCATTTGTACATGCATATTTCCAAGTTAACAAAATTTCCCTCTATCCTTCCTTCCCACTCCCCTCCCTTCAATAGGGAACAGTCAGGTAAGCATTTTGCATACATATTTTGTTAAATATATTTACAAATTAGCAATTTTGGGCATGAGGAATTAGGAGTAAGGGAAAGAGATACATAAGAGAGAATTAAGGGAAAGAGATACATAAGAGATAATTTTTATAAAGTGTTCATCAGATTCAGTAGGGATATTTTTTTCTTAGTGTTTTGTTTTGTTTTGTTTTTCTTCCTCTGGATGGGGACAATATAGACTATTATCAGTCCAATACAGTTGTACTAGCTCTCTGGACTGTTGAGTGGAGTTGCTTCCATCAAGGTTGATCATCTCATGAAGTTGTAGATTTGTACATTGTTCACTTGACCCTACTCCTTTTGTTCAACATCAGATCCCTTAAGTCATTCCATGCTTCTCTAGAGTTCAACCATTTATGGTTTCTTATAGAACAATAATATTCCATAGTATTCCTGTACCACAACTTGTTTAGCTATTCCCCAATTGATGGCCATCCCTTCAATTTCCAATTCTTTGCCACTATATAAAAGAGCTGCTATGAATATTTTGGAACATGTAGGACATTTCCCATATTTTCACCATTTCTACTGGATATAGTCCTAGAATTGGAATTTCTGGGTTAAAGGGAATTAGCAGTTTTATTGCTCTTTGGGCACAGTTCCATATTTCTCTTCAAAAAGGTTGGATCCATTCACAACCCCACCAGCAATGCATCAATGTTCCAGTCCTCCCACAACCTCTCTGGTACTCATCATCTTCCCTTTTTCTCTTCTGGGTTAATCTAATAGATTAACATCTAACATCATTGTTGTTTTAATTTGCATTTTTTAATCAATAGTGGTTTGGAGCATTTTTTCATATGACTATGATTAAAATCCGTGCCTGCCTGGTATAAATCCAACCTGATCATGGTGTATTAACCTGCTAACAATTTACTGTAGTCTGATTGCTAAAATTTTATTTAAGATTTTTGCATCAATATTCATTAGAGAGATTGGTCTACATTTTTTGGTCTGTTTTGGTTCTTCCTGGTTTAGGTATTACCCTCTCTTATTTTTTAATTAGTTTATGTAGAATAGGAATTAATTGTTCCTTAAATGTTTGGTAGAATTCTCTTGTAAATCCATCTGGACCTGGAAATTTTCTTAGGGAAATTATTGATGGTTTCTTCAATTTCTTTTTCTGAAATGGGGTTATTTAAGTAATTTAATTTCTCTTCTATTAATCTGGGCCATATGTACTTTTGTAAATTTTCATCTATTTCACTTAAGTTCTCAAATTTATTGGCATAATAGTTTGGCAAAGAAGTTCTGAATTATCTCTTTAATTTCCTCCTCATTGGTGGCTAGTTCATCCTTTTCATTTTTGATACTGGTAATTTGGTTATCTTCTTTTTTTTAAAATCAGGTTAACCAGAGGTTTGTCTATTTTATTGGCTTTTTCATAAAACCAACTCTTAGTTTTGTTTATGAAATCAATCAATCTTACTTTCCATTTTATTAATCTCTCCCTTGATTTTCAGAATTTCTAATTTGGCATTTAATTGAGGTTGTTAAATTTGTTCTTTTTCTAACTTTTTTAGTTGCATACCCAATTCATTGATCTCTTTCCCTATTTTATTCATATAGGCATTTAGAGATATAAAGTTTCCTGTCAAAACTGCCTTTGCTGCATCCCAATAATTTTGATATGATGTCTCATTATTATCATTTTCTTGGATATAATTATTGATTATTTCTATTATTTGCTGTTTGATCAATCCATTATTTAATATAAAGTTAATTAATTTCCATTTAATTCTTGGTTTATCTTTTCCTGACCCTTTATTACATGTAATTTTTATTGCATCATGGTCTGCCTTTCTGCATCTGATTTTAAAGTATTTTTGCCCTAGTACATGGTCAATTTTGGTGAAGGTGCTGTGTACTACTGAGAAAAATGTATATTATTTTCTATCCCCATTAAGTTTTCTCCAGAATTCCATCATATCTAAATTTTATAAGATTTCATTCACCTTCTTAACTTCCTTCTTGTTTATTTTGTTGTAAGATTTATCTAGTTCTGGGGGCAGCTAAGTGGTGCAGTGGATAGAGGACTGGCCCTGGAGCCAAGAGGACCTGAGTTCAAATCTGATCTCAGGCACATAATAATTACTTAACTGTGTGACCTTGGGCAAATAACTTAACTGCATTGCCTTATAAAAAAAGATTTATCTAGTTCTGAGAGAGGGAGATTGAGGTCTCCCATTATTAAAGTTTTTCTGTCTATTTTTCCTTGTAATTCACTCAGCTTTTCCTCTAGGAATCTGGATGCTATTCTGTTCAGTGCATACATGTTTAGTAATGATAGAGCTTCATTACCAATGATGCCTTTTAAGAAAATGTTTCCTTCCTTATCCCTTTTAATGAGATTGATTTTTGCTTTTACTTTGTTTGAGATTAGGATTGCTACCCCTGATTTTTTTTTTTTACTTCTGATGAGGCATAATATATTTTGCTCCAACCTTTTACCTCTATACTGTATGTATCTGTCTGCTTCAAATGTGTTTCTTGTAAACAGCATATTGTAGGATTCTGGTTTTAAATCCATTCTGCTATCCACTTCTGTTTTATGGGATAGTTTATCCCATTCACATTTGCAGTTAAGATCACTAATTCTCTATTTCCCTCTATACTTTCTCCATTTATATTTATCTCTTTCCTTTTCTCTTTTCCTCCTCACCAAAATTTACTACCTTTTCCCTTTGACTTTTCTTTTAAAAGTCTAAATTTCAGTTTATTTTCATTTATATCTTCCCTTCCCTTTTATCAATCCTGTCTTCCCTTATTTTTCCTGTTCTCTGCCCACCCCCTTCCCCTATAGATTAAATTAGATTTTTAAACCAAAGTGGGAATGTATCATATTCCCTCACTGGGCTAAATCTATTGAATGGCATTTACTCAGCATTCACATTATCCCTTCTTTCCCTCTAAAATGATAAATCTCTGTGTCTCTTCCCTTGGTGTTCTAATATTATTAATCAGGTATCAGCAATCACAGTTCAATTATTTGATTGCTTGATAAATTCCTATTGTTATCAAGATATCATCACAGACAGAGTGTTTACTTGATTGCTTGATAAGCAGTATTGACTCAAGTTGCATCAAATTATAATTATATTCATTTTTTACCTTACCCCCTTTTCAAGTATCTTTCAAGTACACACAGTCCTCCTCACAAGCCAAGGTATCATCCAAAGCCATATCATTTCTTTAACTATTTGTGCCCTTCCCCCGAGGTCTATTTTCTTTCACACTTTACCATGCTCCCAACCAGGGTACTTCACCCCTTGTTAAATGAAGCACTGGATGCTGATCTAATTAACTGTAAGAATCTTGAAGATCTCTAAGAACTGGGAGGCTCTGGAGGTCTCAACTGAGAACCTTATAAATGATTATAAGTAACAGAGACACTGTTTCAGGTTCTAGCAGTTTATGATGCCCTCATTAGATGAACTGCTTAGCACCTTGTGATTAAAATGAGTCAAAATATAGTGAGACACTTAAGTTAAAGTTAACACTCCTGTTTTTTTTTTCCAGGACTTTTCGGTTCCAAACATAGTGATATGATTTGGACCTCTTCAATTGAGAGACAAGACCCAATTATGCCAACATCCTTTAGGTTCATTATTTTCAATTATATTCTACTCTCTAATTTTCCTTAGTGAAGAAAAGTTCTAAAGAATTAGAATTGTTTTATCTTCCCTTCTAGGGACCAACATTTGTTTAAAACAATTTTGTTTTTTTCAGTCTCCTTTTCCATTTACTTTTTTTATTTAACCTTCACTCTTGTATTTGGCAATTGAAATCTCTGTTCAGTTCTTGTCTTCATGCCAGGAAATTCTGGAAGTCTTGTATTTCATTGAACATCCATCTTTTCCCCTGACAATATATGCTGAATTTTGAAGGATAGTACATTCTGGTTTGTAATCCTGAGTCCTTAGTTCTCTGAAATTATGTTATTCCAGTTCTTTTGATGCTTCAGTGTTGAGGCTAATAGGTCCTGTGGTGGAATGATTGAGTTCCCTTTATATTTGAATTGTTTTCTTTTTGCTGCTTGTAATATTCTCTATTTTATTTGAGGGTTCTGAAATTTGGCTAACACAGCCCTTGGAGTTTTTGTCCTGGGGTCTCTTTCTGGAGGGGTTCTGTGGATTCTTTCAATTGTTATATTGTTATTGTGTTCTAGTAGATTGGGGTAGTTTTCCCTTATAATTTCCTGCATTATGCTTTCCAGGTCCTTTAGTTGATCCAGGCTTTCTAGTAGTCCAATGATTCCTACATTATCTCTCCTGTATCTGTTTTCCAGGTCATTGGTTTTTCCCTAGAAGGTACTTTACATTTTCTTCAATATTTTTCAACCTTTTTATTTTGTTTGATGAGATCTTATAGTCTTTTTAGATTCATTAGTTTCTAACTGTTCAATTCTAATTTTTAGGACTTTCTTTTCTTAAATTATCTTCTATGTGTCCTTTTTTCAGTTGGTTATTTTTAATTATAATGGAATTGAGTTCTTTGGAAAACTTGTCTCAATTTTCCTGCATGACTTTCATTTCTTTTTTTTTTCCATTTTTCTTCTTCCTCTATTCTTTGGTTTTTAAATTCTCTTTTAAACTCTTTGATGAACTTTTGTATTAGAGTGCAATTTATAGATTGTTTTGATGCTTCTCCTGTGAGTGATTTTTCACTGCTTTCTTCTTCAGACATGACATTGTGTCATCTTTATCTGTGAAGTATTTTTCTATAGTGAGCGCTCTTAGCTTTTTGTTCATTTTTGTTGTTGTAATTATGCTACTGGGGTATATGGAGTATAGATCCAAGCTTTTATTTTGCTGGGGCTGGGGTCTGATCCCTGGCTTGTTCTTGGCCAAGATGTTGACTATGCAGGTCAGGTCTTGCCTTTGCAGAGGTTTGTTTCTCCTTTATGTCCAGGCTCTGACTTAACAGAGGATTGTTCCCAACCCAGTCCTGTCGTTTACCCCATTACTCTCAAGGTTCACACTTTATTTAGGGTTGGGATCCTCCCTGCTGGCTTGCTATATAGCTACCAGACCCTCTGTTATTAAATTGTTGGGACCTGGATTATACTGTGGCTGAAAGTCTCCTGCTGGCTTTCCCTACTCTCCCACCTTCTGGACTTTATTTCCCCTTTCCTCCCAAAGAGATAGACTTTCACTGAAGATCCTCCACGATGTCTACAGTTGAAAACTTCTTTGAATCTTCTCTTTTGGGTGTCTAGGTGGCACAGTGAATAGAGCACAGGCCTTGGAGTCAGGAGTACCTGGGTTCAAATCCAACCTCAGACACTTAATAATTACCTAGCTGTGTGGCCTTGGGCAAGCCACTTAACCCCACTGCCTTGAAAAAAAAAATCTAAAAAAAAGAATCTTCTCTTTTTATTGATGTGATCTGTAGTGTGAATGTCAGAATAGAGGCTTCATTTTTCTTTGGTAAGGAAAGGCTCCTGGAGTAGGTTAGCTTCATGCCACCATCTTGGCTCTGCCCCAGAAGTCCTCTGAGTTTGTAGGTTTGTAAAAAAGCATATCTACTTTCTTTTCAACCACACTGGGCTGTCAATAAAATTGATCACTAAGAATAAATATGCATAAATTCCAATGGTTTCTTAACATTTTCATATAAAATGGATTCTGGAAAAAAGACATGAACTACTTCTATTTTCCCTACTCTAGGACACACTGGATAACTTGAGGCTTTATTGGGAAAAAAAGTATTGAAAAAGGTCCTCTCTGGAGGACAGCTTATGAGATATATTTGTCAAGAATTGAATACCAGCTAGCTGAAAGTGGGGAGCAAAATTATTTCTGGAAAGTTTTCTGGTTTACTTTATTTTAGGAACTGAGTAGGCTGCTGATAATCAGAAACTTAACTTTTGGCGAACGCTATTAGTCCATAAGTATTTATATATACTTATGCATGTGTTTGTATGCATATGTGTGTGTATGCACACATGCACACATGCACATGTGTGCTGGGTGAACAAAACAATCAAAATGATTTCTGCTTTCAAAATACTCATATACCACTGGAAGAGAGAAGATGCAAACATATATAGGAATATCAGGTCTACTGGAGGTAGCTTTGTTGATGAATTGGATGTGACATTTTGAGTATGGAAATGGATGTCTCAAAAACTGTCAAGGAATTACAAATTGGTACTTGATTTTTTTATTATTAATGGGGAAAATTTCAGTAATGCAAATTTAACTTAAAAGTGGATCAAAATCACTTTGTTTGGAAGAGTCAGTTGTGAAACATTTACCAGCAAACCTCTGCTAAATACCTACCAAATGTATGTGGTAAGATTCCTCTGACTCAATCTTTAGGAGTCCTGCTAGCTATAAGAGGGTTCTAGGTAAGGTGCTTGGTATTTATCTCAAATGTCTCAGTTGTCTCTATAGCTAAGACTTGAGCCCCATTGGCTGTGTTTTCCTATTCTTAAGTATGAGTGAATCAGTTTAACCCTTAATATTCATCAGATTTTATAAAGGGATAGTGACTTCAAAGAAGCAGCAATAACAAGAGTGCAAATATTTTCCCCTAAAATTTTGAGGTCTCCAAGTCTTTGGTTGGATCTGGCTCACTTTTATACCAGTTTCTATGTAACATTGTTCCCACCAAGTTCATGTTCAGTTGCCGTATGATTGCTGGATGCCTTGTCATATCAGCTATTACTGGTGAAAAGATCCTGAATGGTATTCTTTACTCCTCTGAGCATTTATGCTAATCCAACTTCAAAGCTGGAAGCTGGGATGTTGAGTCACTTTCCTCTAACATGAAGGAACAAATATTTAAGCTAGTAAATAACCCAGACTTATATTCAAGCAGTCACATGGTCTCAAAAGGGAGCACATTGCTTTAGTATGACTTTTTGGGGGGAGCAAAATTCACCCCCCCTTTTAAATTATATAATCTATATATTTATGGAATAACAAATATTACCACAGCATAGAACAATAAAAAGATTGTACATGAAACTTCAAATCTACCATGAACAACTTACTTTCCTTTCAAATATACAACTAAATTGTCAAATATAGGAAGTAAAGTTGTTGAATAAAGAGAATAGCAGCTGAAGAGAATAACCACATCTGACAAAAGTCTTTTCAAAGACATCTCCAGTTCAGCAACACTGAGAACAGAAAAGTTCTTTCCAAACCATGTGATTTAGAGACTGGATGGGTTTCTAAATACCCACTACACCTTCTCCACAATCTCTGAGGCAATCTCCATTATATAGTATTCTGATTCTCTTAGAGGCAAGATCCCTAGCCTCCTCCACATGAGCAATTTGTATCAGCAAAGCCCAACAATGCTCTGTGAGCATGTGCCAATTCATTGACAGTGTCAATGGAAGGAAAACACAGAGGCAAAGAATTGAAGGTGGGGAGGAGGGCAAAGCAGAAATATTATAAAGGATCTCTAGCAGAAGGTAGGAGTAGAGATAAATACTCTTGGTATATCTTTCTGCTGAGTCTTGAAGGAAGATAGAATGTCAGAAGTGAGGGGGGAGAGCATTCTAGAAATGAATGCAAGGGGCAAAATATCAGCTATTTTGATAATTAAATATAACAATAAACATTCATTAAGCTCTTACTATGTACCAGTCACTGTACTAAATACTGGGAATACAAATGAAAAAAAATCCCTACTCTCATGGGCAGCCCTTTAGTATCCAGAGTTTTTTTCCTCTACAACACAGATACTATAAATCATTTTTGACATATGGGTCCTCTTCATAATGCTGGTGCAAAGGGGAGTAAAGTAGAACAAGGGAAGCAATTTATATGTAACAAGGGACTGGGTAATGACTCCAGTTCTTGTGAGCATGTGCAAAGAATGGCTGATGCAATTCCCATTTGTAAGAGACTGTGGATCATGGTTGTGGGAAAGCTATGATAATGTATAATGGAAATGACTAAGAGAGATGCGTGGAATGCACAAACATTCTGTGTACCTGGCTCTGGTGGTCTGCTAACCACAGTGGGAGGAATAATCACTTTGATAGGCTGCAGGTAGATAGCCAGAACTGTGATTCATTCAAAAGGCACTAGAGAAAGGGAATAGGCAATTGTTTATTTTTAATAGTATTTTACTTTTCCTAGTTGTATGTTGACAGTTTCTAGTATTTATTTTTTACAAGATTTTGAATTCCAAATTTTTCTCCCTCCCCTCCCCTCTTCCTAAATTGGTAGGCAATGTGATGTAGGTTAAATATGTGAAATTATGTCAAATATGTTTCCATATTAGTCACAGTTGTGAAAGAAAGAAGAAAAAAAAATCAAAAGGAAGAAAACCCCATAAAAATAAAGTAAGTGAAAAAAAGTCTGTTTTGATTTGCATTCAGAGTCCATCAGACTGTGGATAACATTTTCTATCATAGGTCCTATATCTTAGATTATTGTGTTGCTGATAACAGCTCAGCCATTCAGTGTTGATCATCATACAATGTTAAAGATATTGTGTACAATGTTTTTTTTGGTTCAGTTTATTTCACTTTGCATCAGGTCATACAAATCTTTGCAGGATTTTCTGAAATCTGTATGTTTGTCATTTCTTATTGCACATTAGTATTCCATTACATTAAGATACCCTTGAAAGATATCCTTGAAAAGGAATGCTATAATATTTTTGCATATGTAGATCCTTTCCCCTTTTTTATATAATCTCTTTGGGATATTGATTTAGTAGAGGAATTGTTGGATCAAAGTGAATGCACAGTTTGGTTGTTGGGGCATAGTTCCAAATTGCTTTCTAGAATGATTGGATCAGTTCACTGTGCATGAGTGTCCCAATTTTCCCATATCCTCTCTAACATTTACCATTTTCCTTTTGTATTATATTGGCCAATTTGATAGATGTAAGGAGATACCTCAGGGTTGTTTTAATTTGTCTTTCTCTAATCAAAATCGATTTTTAGCATTTCTTCATGACTATAGACCTTTGATTTTTTTTCATCTGAAAACTGCTTGCTTATATTCTTTGACCATTTATCAATTTGGGAATGACTTGTATTCTAACATTTTTGACCTAGCTCACTGTATATTTTGGAAATGAGGCCTTTATCAGAGTTACCTGTAATAAAGATTGTTTCCCAACTTTCTGCTTTCCTTCTAATCTTATTTGCATTGGTTTTGTTTATGCAAAAGTTTTTTTTAATTTAATATAATAAAAGTATCTATTTTACATTTTGTAATGCTTTCTATTCCTTGTTTGGTTGTGAACCTGTAACTCACTTAACTTCTTTAAAAAATTTGACTGCTATACCATTTGGTGCATATCTGTTTAGTATTGACATTATTTTATTTCCTGGTGTCTTTTTATCAAGATGAAATTTCCTTCTTTAAATCTTTTAATTAGGTCTATTTTTGCTTTTGCTTTCTTTGAAATCAGGATTGCTACTCATGCTTTTTGTTTAAACTTAAGCTAAAGCATGATAGATTTTACTTTTACTCTGTGTTTACCTCTCTGCTTCAGGTATGTTTATTATAAGAACATACTGTAGAATTATGGCTTTTGATCCACTCTGTTATCTTCTTCTGTTTTATGGGAATGTTTATTCCATTCACATTTATAGTTATGATTACTCTTTATTTTCCTCCATCTTATTTTTTCTGCTGTTTGTTCTCCCTTTCCATTCAACCTTTCTTTCCTTGACAGTGTTTTGTTTCTCTCTACTGCTTTCCTTCATCTACTTTCTTTTTAGTCATTTACTGAATCTCCTCCCCTCCTATTTTTTTGTTGATTAAGATAGATTTATTTAAGGGCTAGCTAGGTGGTATAGTAGATAAAGCACTGATCCTGGAGTCCAGAGGAACTGATTTCAAATCCTTCCCCAGATACTTAATAATTACCTAGTTGTGTGATATTGGGCAAGTCACTTAACCCTATTGCCTTGCAAAAATGAAAAAAAAAAGATAGATTTCTTTATTTAACTGATTGTGTATATTATTCCCTGTTTCAATATATACTGATGAGAGCAAGGCTAAAGTTATGTTCATCTTTTTTAGACTTTTTCCTTTTTTTTAAAATTTGATCTCTGCTTCCACGGAGGAATGGGCATTGTCTCAGTCTTCTTGTGCCAGGATCTGCACAGGATTTTCTGGTGCCCTAGGAGGACCCTCATGTTTTATACTGTGCTGAGGGGTAGGTTGGCACTTCTTTAGGCCATAGGGGTCTGGCAGCTTTCCTGGTTCTGAGTTGGTGTCCTAGTGCTGGGGTCTAGCTTATACTAAGACCAAAAGGGTATTTCTGAATTTCTCAAGAGCTATGAAGAAGCATGTGGAGGTTTGGTCATTGGAGTCTGCCTGTTTACCCAGGGCTATGCTGAAGCTTGTAGAGGTCTAGCCAAGTGGCTGCTGTCTGTTTGCCCAGGTCTTGAGCTGGAGTCCACCCATTCCTCAGCTGTACTGAGGCATGTGGGTTTCCCTGTTGTAGGGATTGCCTGCTCCACTGCATGGGACTCAGGATCTCCTGCCGGTTTGCTGAGGTGAGGCTTGCAGCTGGCTTGCTGGCTAGGTCCCTGTCCTAGACTGTATTCCCTTTTTACCCAAGTGAGAACATTCTTGCCAATCTTACAACTTTCTTGGGCTAAAAGGTTGTTTCACCTTATCTTTTTGCTGATTCTGGGGTTCTGCTGGTCCAGGATTTGTGTAGTGTTGCTATTTTATGATTGTTGGGAACTGAATAAGAGAGAGTTATGGTGATTTACTCCCATCTTGGCTTGGAATAAACATTTATTTGGCAACTGCTTATATGGCAAGAACTTTCTCTTCAGAGTCATTAGGAGTAGGGTTTGTTGTAGCTGCAGGAGAAGCATCAGGCTATGTCTCCAGAGACTGCTTGTAGAATAACTGGAAAGTAACAATCATCTATTAAATGTTTCCCCTTTTATAGGCATTGCACTAAACACTTTACTAATATTGTCTCAGAACAATCCTGAAAGATAGGGGCTATTATTATCTTGATTTTAAAGTTGAGGCAACTGAGGCAGACAGATTTTCTCAGGATCACATAGTTATTAAGAATCTGAACCAAATCTAAAGTCAGGTTTGGCTGATGCCCTCTATCTATTAATTCACCAGCTGTCTCAAATGCCTCACTAGTGAGCTGGACCTGGTGCTTTCTTGATGTAACTTTTTCAGATCATCTGGCATTTTGGTGAGAGAAGATTCAGTAAAGGGAAAGGCTCTGGTCTCTCTGCAACTTTGGTTAAAATGTTGCCCAAGAAAATCTTTACCTCAACATTTAAATTACTACAACTTTATTAGTTTTGAAAAATCAACAGAGTGAATTGCTACAGTTTGGAAGTGGAAGTGGTGCCTTTACCAGATTTTTGTAGCCAAACTGTCCCAAGAGCAACGTTTTTTTAGGTTTTTGCAAGGCAATGGCATTAAGTGGCTTGCCCAAGGCCACACAGCTAGGTAATTATTAAGGGTCTGAGACCTGATTTGAACTCAGGTACTTCTGACTCCAGGGCTGGTGCTCTATTCACTGTGCCACCTAACCACCCCAACCAAGAGCAGCTTTCAACACATAGTCTCATAGTAGCTATGATAGTGGCTCATCTAACAATAATGCTACATTTGGACAGGAAGTTGGCGGACCAATGCTATATGTAGAAATTATAGTTAAGTCTGAGCCCACTTTTTATATGGACTGAGATCATATTAGAGGGGAGAGTTTATCCTGGAGTTGTTGGAGGGAAATGTTTATACTTCTGTTCTTGCCATACCTTTAAGCTTAATATCCCTTTGTAAAAGCTAACTGATGCCAATTTGTTAAATGGAAATTTAGTTGCTGTGATTAATAGTGAAGGAAATACACCCTGAATGGAGATTTGAGACAATAGTATTAGAGAAAGATACCCCCAAACCTCTCAGGTAATCCCTGAAATTCTGACAGTGAGATATAACTTGCCTTATTTTGGGGAAATGCAGTTAGATTAACTGTGACATATATAGTAACAAAATTGATAAGATGAACATCTACTTTTCTGATTGCTACTTTTCAGTCTCTTTTGCTGTATCATTATCTTGTCTCCCTTTACCCAAATTCAGACTCATTTTTTCTCTTCCCATGCTTTCTTGGTCACCCTTATCATTTCTTTCAGGTTCAATGATCATTTTTTTTTGTTCATGTGTCTATATATCTTTCTCTAATCTCTCTTCTGTATTTCTGGATATCTCCTACATTTCTCAAATTCAACAAACGTCATTGCCTTTCTTTTTTTAATAATATTTTACTTTCCAAATTATATGTAAAGACAATTTTTGACATTCATTTAAAATAATTTTGAATTTTAAATTTTGTCTCTCCCTCCCTTACATTCAACCTCTCTAAGACTATGAATTTTAAGTAGGCTATGTATGTGCAATCACATAAAGCATATTTCCTTGTTAGTAATATTGTGAAAGAAGAAACAGATCAAAAGAAAAATAATTATGAAAAAGGTAAGAAAGTAAAAAATAGTATGTTTCAATCTGCATTCATACTCCAACAGTTCTTTTTTGGATGAGGATAGCATTTGTCATCAAGAGTGCTTTGGCATGGTATTGGATCATTGTATTGCTCAAAAAAGCTAAGTCATTTGTAGATGATCATCTCACAACATTGTTATAGTAGACTATATGCTTGCTTCACATCAGTTGATGTAAGTCTTTCCAGGTTTTGTTGAATTCCACCTGCTTATCATTTTTTTATATCACAATAGTATTGCAGTACATTCATATACCATAACCCCAATTCCTTGCCAGCACAAAAAGGACTGCTTATAGATATTTTTGTACTTGTGGATCTTTTCCCTTTTTTGATGATCTTCATATTCAGACCTAGTAATAGTGTTGTTGGATCAGAGGGTATGCACAGTTTCCAAATTATTCTCTAGAATGGTTGGATCAATTCACAACTCCACTAACAGTATTCCAATTTTTCAACATACCCCCCCAACATTGATCAGTTATTTTAATTTGCATTTGTCTAGTGATTCAGATTAGAGAATTCATTGCATTGCTACCAAAACCCATTCAGTTACCATATTTCCTTGACACGATTAATATTTTTTTTTCATAATCCAGGTTTGAAACCTTAGAGTCACTCTTCCTGTCCTCAACCTCCTTGTTTTATCAGTAGTCAAGTCCAATCAATCTTATTTCTATGACATCTCTTTCCCATATCTTCTTCTCTCTAATACCACAATGTTTTCTCCAGTTGAAACCCTCATATCTACTTCTCTAAGCAGTGACATTAACCTCCTTAATTGGTCTCCATACCTTCAGTCTCTACCCCTTCCATTCTATCCTCAAAAATGAATGTCAAATTTATGTTCCTGTTGCAAAAGTGTGACAATATCATTCTTATTGCTCTTAGGAAGAAATACAAAAGCCTTAATCTAACACTTATAAATGATCACCTTCTGGTTCTCACTTGACTTTGCAACCTATTAGTTAATCATACTGGTCTATCTACTATTCCCCATACAGAATCTTTCATCTCCTGTCTTTGCACTGGTTCAGTCCCAAGTCTGGAATATACTCATTCCATCTCTTTGAAGTTCAGTTTTCTCCAAAGCACTGTTCAGATTTTACCTCTTATTTGAGGCAACTTGTGATTTTGCAAGTTGCTAGTTGTTTCTTTCTTGAAATTTTGTGTTAGTATTGTGGCATGGTAGATTTAGAACTGAAAAAAGTTTTGCATCTAATTAATATTTGCACATCTGCATACAAGTAGTTGTCTCCCTCTAAAATATAAGTCCCTTGGGAGCAGACAATTCCTCATTTTTCTTTGTATTTCTAGAATATGGACCTAATGGATAGAACATTGGTCTTTTTATTTATTTGCTTATCTGTTTGTTTTCATTTATATCCACATGTATATTTTTAAGTTATAAAATTTCTTTCCACCTTCCCTTTCCACCCCCTTTCCCTCAGTGGCAAATAGTCAACTTAGCATTGTACATACATATTTTTGATAAGCATGAGGAATTAGGATTAAGGGAAATAGATATAATGAGGTAATTTTTATAAAGTGTTCATCAGATTCTGAAGGGTTGGCTGTTTTTTTGTGTGTGTTTTGATTTGCTTTGTTTTGTTTTTCTTCCTCTGGATAGGGATAATAAAGTCCATAGCCAGGCTAATACAATTGTCCTAACTCTCTGAATTGCTGAGAGGAGCTGCTTCCATCAAGGTTGTTCATCTCACAATATTGTTGTTAATGTGTATATTTTTCTCTTGGTTTTGCTCCTTTCATTCAGCATCAGATCCTGTAAGTCATTCCATGCTTCTCTAGAGTCTGAACATTTATAGTTTCCTATAGAACAATAATATTCCATAGTATTCATGTACCATAACTTGTTTAACCATTTCCCAATTGATGGGCATCCCCTCAATTTCCAATTCTTTGCCACTACAAAAAGAGCTGTTATGAATATAATATGTAGGACTGTTTTTCCCTTTTTTTATAATTTCTTCTGGATATAGATAGAATTGTTGGGTAAAAGGGTAGGAACAATTGTATTGCTCTTTGGGCATAGTTTCATATTGCTTTCCAGAAAAGTTGGCTCCATTCACAATTCCACCAGCAATGCCTCAATGTTCCAGTCCTCCCATAATCTCTCCACATTAATCATCTTCCCTTTATTTTCATCTGGGCTACTCTAATAGGTGTGAGATGATACCTCATTGTTGTTTAAATTTGCATTTTTTCTAATCAATAGTAATTTGGAGAATTTTTTCAAATGACTATATGTAGCTTTAAGTTCTTCATATCCCCATTAATCAATTGGGGAATCACTTGTGGTCTTATAAATTTGATGCAATTCTTTATATATTTTAGAAATGAGACCTTTATCAGAATTCCTGGTTGTGAAGATTGTTTCCCAGGTTTCTGTTTTTCTTCTAATTTTGGTGCATTGATGTTATTAGTGCAAAAAACCCTTTTAATTTAATATTGTCAAAATCATTCATATTGAAATTTATAATGGGTCTAAATCTTGTTTGATCATAAATTTATCCCCTTTCCACTGGTCTTGGAGTTTGGAGGACAGGAGTTTGAATCCAGACTCAGAAACCTGTGATCTTGGGCAAGTCATTTAACCCTGATTGTCTCTCATCCAGATCATCTCCATTTGTCCTGATTCATATTTGGCCACTGGACCCAGATGGCTCTGAAGGAGAAAGTGAGACTAACAACTTAGCACAGCATCCCTCACTCAAATCTAATTTATGTACTTGTCATGGTATCACCCCCTGATGTCAAAGTACTCTTCAAGAATGCAAGGCAAACAGACACAGAAGAAGTGTTTAATGAATGTTTCTTTAATGTTGAATGACTCATTATTTAATCTCTGTGTCTTCATTTTGTCAAAGGTAAAATAAGCATAATACCTGCTTTAGGTATTATATTACTATATATTATATTATCATATAGTATGTTTTATTTTATGTTTTATTTATTTACATTATATTGTATATAACTACATATTATATATATTATAACTAATTTTTGAACAGATATAGCATTAAAGTGGACTGGAGTCTTAAAGAGAAAGGTGCTCTGCACTATATTTTTTCTGGTATGGTCTTTGGGATACTAACAATTATTATTTTGTTTATGTGGTGCTTTAGTGTCATAAACTCTTTAACCTCTTGATCTCACATACACCCCAAAACAACCCTGTTGATTAGGGAGTGCAACTACTATTATGATCTCTGTTTCACAGATGGGGAAACTGGGACTCACTGAAATTACTAGTCTAAGACCAATCAGCTAGAAAGCAATGGTTCTGGGAATTGAACTCAGTTTCAAGCTCATGTTCATTGTACCATGCACCAAAATTCAAAGGAGAGAAGGACAAAGGAGATATAGTATACTATCCTGTTGGTATAATGGAAAGAACATTAATTCTTCACTCAAAAGACCTGGGTTCAGATTCCACATCCAACTTTGGGTATGCTTCCTGAACCTAGGTTTCATCATCTATAAAAAATCTAAGTGACCTCTGAAGTCTCCTTCAGTCGTAGATCTATGATGTTCTGAGAAGAGATCCTTAAAACTGATTTTTGACCATTCTCTATGCATACACAGAATCTGTGACCGTTGTTGACTGTAATCTCCCGGCTGGAAGGGAGGAAGGAAACAAGCGCCTCCTAAGTGTCCATCACTACCTTGTGTTTTTCAAATGTTAGCTTAATTCTCATATGAATACTACAAGAAAGATGCTATTATTAAGCTGGTTTTACATTTGTATAAATGGAGTAGCTGTAAAATGACTTTCCCAGAATCATGGTCTTACTAAGTATATGAGATCAGATTTGAATAATGTTGCCTTAACTCCAGTCCTAGGGCTGGATCCAGGATCCATCCCATTAGTGGGGTGGGGGGAGGACTGATTTTAAATAAGACAAAAAAACCCCCTCAATTATTAGTTCTGAAATTCTAGAATTATCTATTGTCTAGCAATGGCTTAAGCCCATGACAGCATCATTTTTTGAATTTTATCAATTAGGGAACTCTGCAAAGGGTACAACCATTATTCTATCTGCTTGCCTACTTCTCAGTAAATTAGTTCCTGAAGTTGATTGTTAACCTCCTTTGCTTCAGAGATTGGTATGGGTTTCTCCAGTAATGATGCTGGAGTTTATTACTCTTCCTGTGTTCTGGGACTTTTTCAAACAAAATTGGGCTACTTACTGGTAACTAGGGGGTCATCTATGCTTTCCAAAGAGTTTCCAGCTGTAGATTTTCTTCTGTGTTGCTTAGGTACTTAACTTCTTACCTGATTGTATCGAAGCACTGCAAAGAACCTGACTTTATTTATCTAAAGGAATTTACAAGACCGGTACAATATTGTGAGAAATTTTGGGACTCTGAGCCTTTCTCTGGATTTAATAATTTAGAGATGAGATGGCATTGTTTGTGTAAACATCCCTGGATCTGTAGTCAAAAGACTTGGGTTCAAATTCTGTCTCTGCCACTAAACATCTCTCAAATTTTTGGCAAATCATTTCCCTTTCCTGGCCTCAGTTTCTTCATATGTAAAAGGAAGAGATAAAACTACATGACCTTTAAGATATCTTCCAAAAGAAATCTAATACTATTTAGCAAAGCCCATCTGAATAGACTTTTACTTTGTTCTCCTCAGGAAGATATAAGAGATGAAAAATAAAAACCATTGAAAATTTATAGAACATGTTAAGAACTCACATGCTTGAAAGAATCCCTCAGATCTTTTGCTTTCCTGAGACTTACGAAAGAGAATTCCTAGAACTAAAAGATCATAGATTTAGAACTTTAAGACGCCCCTAAAGACATCTAATCCCACCTTCTGTTTGTAGCAATCAGGATCAAGAAACAAAGACCCAAAGGAAGTCAGGGAACTGCTAAGGTCACAGTGGAAACTCATCAAAATTTTCTGTTTCCCATCTCCATCTATTGGTCTCAGGTTCTCTTTGGCCAAAGCCCTAAGACACAGGCCATTCTTGGAGACAAATCTGACTGTTCATTTTTCAATGCCTGAAACCAGGTGGAGGACTAAAATTAAAAGAGTGTTACCTCCTCAGCAGTGTGGCAGCACTGGTTTCCATTGCAAACAAAGAAGCTCTCTAACAAAACACAGGCAGAAATAAAAGGCCTTGGGAAAAACTGTTCTGAGTTCCTTATTGCTATTGCGGCTGCTACTTTCTAGGTCAAAGCTTTGTTTTGTTTTAATTTTCAGAGATAGAAACTTACTTCCTTAGTCTGGAGGTATTTCCCTGGACACAGCCTCTGCTATGATTGCCAAGTAGCTGGGGGGAAATGGCTTCTTGAAGAGGAGGGAATGTTATTAATTCCTAGGATAGAAGTGTGGTAAATTTAGTGGAATTAGTTTGTGAATTTGCCTTTGTCATGAACCAGCCAGGAAAAAAAATGTGACAGAAATTCCCTCTAAATCTGTTGCTAAGACCAGAAACCCAGAAGTCCAAAGTCTGCTATCTTCCTTCAGAAGGATGTTTTATGGGGTTGCAAAATTCATCATTAGTCAGTTAAATCATTGATCTCACCTGTTGCAGAGATGTGTAACTTTGTTACTCTCCCAACTTCTGAGGGAAACAGAAGAAAATCTGTGAATTTTGTAGGGACTAAGGATTTGGCAATTGCTTTGTCAGCTGAAACAAGAAGTTAAATAAAAAGAAAATAAATGGATGCCCCTTTTAGACAACCATAATTTCTGTCATTAGAAAATATAGTCTCATGTATATTTAGGATTTTGTTAGCCAGACAATATAACTGACAATTATAAAAGGACTTTAAGGTTTGCAAAGTAATTTGCACTTTTTTTCATTTGTTTTTCACAATAACCCTGGTAATTAAATATTGTTTAATCCATTTTACAAAGAAGGAAGCTAGAGCTGAGAGAGGTTAGTTATCTTCTCCAGGGTCACACAGCTATTAGATATTGGAGGCTGCAATCAAACATAAGTTTTTCTAACTCCAAATGAAGTTGTATATGGTAGCATGAAAGGAGTAAAGAAAGATATTATTTATATGAATAATTTGCTCTTTAAAAAATGCTTCTGGGGTGGCTAGGTGGTGCAGTGGATAGAGCCCCCGCCCTGGAGTCAGGAGTACCTCAGTTCAAATCCAGCCTCAGACATTTAATAATTACCTAGCTGTGTGGCCTTGGACAAGCCACTTAATCCCAATTCAAAAACCTAAAAAAAAGATGCTTCAATTAGAAAATTTTCAATAATTTTGACTACCTTATAAAAGAATTAATTTGTGATTAATCAATCAATCAAGATTTAGTAAGCATCTTCTATATGTTAGACATTGTGCAAAGTGCTGGGGATACAAAAAAGAAGAGAAAGACAGCCTTTGGCTCCAAGGAGTTTCCCATCTAATGGAGAAGACCATCCTTAATTAAATATATACAAAGCAAGCTTTATAGATATAATAAATAGGGCATTATTAAAGGAGGGAAGAAAATGGAATTACAAATGATTGGGGGAACCTCCCTGTGGAAGACAGGATTTTAGTTGGGACTTAAAAGGGAGCCAGGGAGATCAATGGTCTGAATGGTAGAGTCAGAGTTTTCAGGTATTGGAGACAGCCAGAGAAAATCCCAGAGGCAAGAGACTGACGAATGGGGGAGCAGTATGATAGATCAACGAATATGTGTTGGGGTGTAAAGTATAAGAAAACTGAAAAGGTAGGAGGGGGCTAGGTTAGAAAGAACTTTGAATACTAAATAGATCAATTTGTATAACTCCTAGAGGTAATAGGAGGCCTCTAGAATTTATTGGGTAATGTGTATGTGTGACATAATTAGACCTTTTCGTTTGGAAAATTATTTAAGTTGCTCAATAAAAAAAGAATTGTAGGGAGGAGAAACTTGAGGCAGTCAGATTCCTTCCCCCCACCAGGTATTGCAATAGTCCACATGGAAGGTGAGGACAGAAGGAAGTATATTGGAAAGATGTTGCAAAGGTGAATTTGATAGGAATTGGTAAGAGATTGGATATGAGGAGGTGAGAAATATTGAGGAGTTGAATGAGACTGAGCCTTAAGGAACTGAGAAGATGGTGTTTCCCTGTACAATAATAGGGAAAGTAGGATGCAGGGGAAATTTTAATGTAGGGAGAAGATAATAAGTTAAGTTTTGGATATATTGAGTTTAAATTGTCTACTGAACAATAAGTTTGAGATGTCTAAAAGGAAACTGGAGATGTGAGATTGGGAGTCAAGAGAGAGTTTGGACAGAAACGGTAGATTTGAGAATCATCAATGTAAAGATGGTAACTAAATCCAGGGGAGTTGATGTGAAATAGTAAAAAAGGAGAAGAGAAGAGGGGGCAGGACACAACCCCAAAGTTAGAGGGCTTAATTTGGAAGAGGATCCAACAAAGTAAAAAGAAAAGGAATGGTTTAAAAGGTAGGAGAAGAACCAGAAGGGAGTGGTGAACTGAAATCCTACAGAGAAGAGTGTCAAGGTCAAGAGAGAATGATCAATAGTGTAAAAGACAACATTAAGGTCAAGGAGAATGAGGAATGGAATAAAAGTCATTGGACTGGGTAACTAAAAGATCATTAGTAATCTAGAAAAAAACAGTTTTGGTGGGATGATAAAGGAGCCAGATTGGAAGGGCTTAACAGAGCAAGAAGAGAGAAAATGGAGACACCTGTTGTAGAAGACATTATAGGTGAGTTTAGCCACAAAAAGATACAGAATGATAGGGGGGAAAGAAGGATCAAGTGAGGGATTTCTCAGGATAGGGGAGACATGAGCATATTCGTTGAAAGTAGGAAATGAGCCAGTAGACAGGAGAGAAAATTGAGAGGTCAAAGAGTTGGAGGTCCTGATTTAGTCAAAGAGATGAATTTTGTAAAGGAAGATAGAGAAAAGAGATGGATCATTAGTAAAAGATTGTGGGTGACAGAGAGGGCAGTGTATTGGAGGGGATGAAAAACTTGAAGAAGTAGAGAGGTTAACCTTGCTAAGAAGTGCCATCCTGTGAAACTGAACTGAAGGAAGGAAATGGGGCAGAAGGTACCTGAATGAAAAGAGATGGGGAGAAAAGGGAGCTCACAAAATATAACCTCAGTTTTTTCCCCTAGAAAATATGAAGCAAAGTTCTCAATTAGGAGAGTGGGGGAAGGGAGAGCTATGGAATGTATGAAGAATGAGGAAAAAAATTTGAAAGAGTTGCTGTGGAGTGTGAGGTAGTGAGTTGATTGGGGAGAAAATACAGTAGGATTGCCTAGAAGTAGTGAGGACACAACTGAGATTTTATAACATAAATCTGAAGTAAACTCAGAATAATTGCATGATTTTTTCTGTCTTCACTCAGAAGCTTATGTATAAAAGTCAAGATGAAAAAATGATGAGAGTGATCTAAGGCTGAGGTTTGACTGATCAGAATTGGCAATATGATAATGCTGCTAAGGATTCAGAAGAGGACAGTGAAGAGTTAAACTGATTTTTCAACAGATCAAGATGGAGAAAAGATAAGAGAGTGACTGGTACAAGAGAGATGGCTTGGGAGAAAATTGAGAAGTCAAGGAGTAGGAGGTCATGATTTAGTTAAAGAAGAATTTTGTAAAGGAAGAGAGAAAGAAGTGCAAAACCAACAGTTACAGATAAGAGAATTTAAGAATGTTTTTTAACCCAGAGGTGGTACATTTGTGAATGATTATAAGATTAAGAACATGACCATCTCTCTTTGTGGCTGAAGTAAAGTGCAAATTGGAAGGTGTGTAGATTGAGGAAATGGATAGTTAGGATGTGTGAGGGAGAGAGTCTGTGTGAATGTTGAAGTTCTGTAATATGAGAGCAGGAGTTGGGAAGGGAGGAAGCTTATGAGCCAGGTTGCAAGCTTACTGAGGAAAGAAGGGGAAGTGTCCTGGAAGGTCTGTGGACAATAGCTACCAGAATTTTGATTAGATAGCGAATATGAATAGCATGAACCTCAAAGGAAGAGAGCTTTCTAATGATGGAGGAAGGAGGGAAATCAAGAGTCCAAGGACTATTCCAACTTCCCTGTCTTGATCAGTGAGCTGAGGAAAATAAATGAAAGTACTTGAATGTATTAGAAAGGGTGGCCAACGAAACTGTGTCATTGGGATAAGCCAGGTTTCAGTAAGATTTATTAGCTGGAAGGAGTTAAGAGAAAAAAAATTGATGAAGAGAAGTTTGTTGGTCATGGATCAGGCATTCCAGAGGACAAAGTAGAATATGAAATTAGAGTGAAATTTTTGGGTGGGAGGAATAAAAGGGATGAGAGTAAAGAATCAGGTGTAGAGAATATAGAGTAGGGTTTAGATGCTTCTGGGATTCAATGTCTCTGGAATGTGGACAATTTGTTCATTAATGGAGGTTGCCACTCCTTTGCTCCTAAAGACAGGCTTAATAGGCTATGGGAGGGCTAAAATCAAAGAAGGGTTGCTCTACTTACTTCAGAGATTCTCCACATCCCAGTTGGTAGCAGGAGGTAGAAGTTGCCTTTTGGATGAACAGATGAAAGTGGTTGTTTTGGGACAGATTGGAAGATACCCAATCTGATGCCTATCTGCTATATGATGGTACCGGGAAGTAGTAAACTCTTTGGGCATGAAGAAGTCCTTTGGGGGCAGATAGAAGGTCCATGAGTCTCTTAACAGCTTTCCCCCAGGGGTCATAATCTGAGAGTCAGTTAATTTTTACTGTTCATAGAGAAGAGTCAACATAGTCAAGAAGACTTGATAATCAGATTCTAATTCTCATTTTTCCTACCTTTCAGTCCTTGGGGCAGGTCACTTAACCTTTATATGCCTCTGAGAGTATAAGGTTTTGGAAGAAGGATTATTTTCACTTTTCCTTTGAATTTGCTGAGTTTAGCATAATCTTGCACAGAGTAAGCACTGAATAAACGGTTGTTGATTGATTAGGAAACTTCCCAGGATCAACTGATAGATCTATCTATCTACCCATCTTCTAAGTCAAAGTTAGATTGAAATCTCAATTGGGGAAAGCTATCAGGATAGGACTACTTTATAGTGATGTAACAGTAGGTCCTTTGCATATTGTCATTCATTGAGTGCCCTTTGGAATTGTAGAAGAAGTTTATTTGTAGAGGTGAGAGAAATGTATCCCCCCCCCCCAGGACAATTCAGAAGAAAGAAGATCATCTTCAGAGAACCTGTGTTCAAATGCCCTCAATGTCACTTTCTACCAGTGTGACTGTAAATAATCTAGGTTTCAGTTTCCTCATCTGTAAAATAAGGAGTTTGGATAAGGTCACTTTAAGGTCACTTCTAGCTATGATCTTCTGGGCCTGTGCTCCCTCATGGGAGATACAAGAATAGATTTCTCAGGGATAACTTTTGCAGTGGTGATAAATGAAATTTACTGGTCTGCATTAATTCACTGGAAATTTATTTTTCATTCTTGTTTTGATTTGTTTGTTTTTTTCCCACAAGGCAAATGGAGGTGTGACTTGTCCAAAGTCATACAATTGGGTAATTATTAAGTGTCTGAGGTCACATTTTAATTCAGGTCCTCCTGAATCCAGGGCTGGTGCTCTATCCACTGCACCACCTAGCTGCCCCTATTTTTCATTCTTAACAAAGCAAAGCACTATCAGTAAAAAATGAAACTTAAGCTGAACTTTTAGATAAGGGAGATTCTATAGCATCTTATGCCAACTTCAGTAGATAGAGAGGAGGACCTGGAGTTAAGAAAGCTTATTCTTCTGAGTTTGAATCTGAACTGACATTCACTAGCCGTGTGACCTAGCTCAAGTCATTTCACCTCACTTTCATCATTTGTAAAAAGACTGGAGAAGCAAATGACAAACAACACAAATATCTTTGCCAAGAAAATCCCAGATGGGTTCATAACAAGTCAGATGCCACTGAAAGGAATGAACAATAACACAACCACAAAAATAACAACTATTATTAACCAAATGGAGGGATTAGGCAAAGAAGAAATTCAGATTTCAGAAGAGAAAACGTGACTCAAGGTTGATCTGTCAATCTATTAAATTGAAAGAAGAGAAAGAGAAAAGGTTCTTAGTATACATACAAACTCACAAACACACACACACACACACATCCCATACCCACCCACATTCATTTTTCTCCTTTATATCCCCCCACCCCTACAAGTCAATTTAAGTCTTTCTTTAATAATTTTCAATAACATCATAATTTTCTTTCTATGGCTCAGAGGTGTCTTTTCTTTGCATGGTTTTCCCATCTTAAATATAAGATTCTTATTTGTATCCCAGGTAAGATGTAGCTTGCTTTCATATTTGACTTTTTTCCATTGGGTTGCTAAGGTAAATGCTTCTTATGGAATAATAATTCACATCAGGAAGTGATTGTTTTGGTAATGCAGGTTTAGCTGTGAGCTGCCTCTGTCAAGAGAACAAAGCACATGTAGAGAACACTTTAAAACTAGTTTTACTACATCATTAAAGATTTTATGATGGTTTTCTCTGGAACAACTGATTAAAGTAAGAATCAATGTTGCTTTAGGTATCCCCTTTTACAAGATTAAAGTCAGTTCCACCCATTCAGAGGATGTCTTCATTATGCCTTTTTATCAACTTATTTTCTTTTGCCCCAAATTCTAATAATTCTTCCCTGGCCTCATTGACCCAACATACATTCTATGGGATATATTATGTTATTAAGGCAAAGTTGTTAGAATATTGGACCTGGAGTAAAATTTTGCATTTTGTTGTTTCTTCTCATGCTTCCCCCGCCCCTTTTTGCTCTGGTTCTTCTTTTGCAATATGATCAATATAGAAATATGTTTAGAATAGTTATACATATAATATAGTGTAGTTAGATTACTCCCTATCTAGGGGAGGGAAAGGAAGGAAAGGAGGAAGAAAAATGTAGAACTTAAAATCTTATCACAAAGCATGATTGTTGAAAACTGTCTTTACATGTAGTTGGAAAAAGAAAAAAATGAAAAAAGAGCCCAGTTTCAGATCCTACTGAGTCATTTAAATCAACACTCACTTGTTAAGTATTGATTATGTTTGTTGCTTTTTTTTTTAGGTTTTTGCAAGGCAATTGGGGTTAAGTGGCTTGCCCAAGGCCACACAGCTAGGTAATAATTAAGTGTCTGAGACCAGATTTGAACCTAGGTACTCCTGACTCCAGGGCCAGTGCTTTATCCACCATGCCACCTAGCCACCCCCTGTTTGTTGATTTTTTAAAAAAAATAATATTTTCTTTTCCTCAATGATATGTAAAAAACAATTTTAACATGTTTTTCAAATTTTGAGTTCCAAACGCTCTCCGTCTTCATTAAGAAAGCAATCAGTTTGACATAGGTAATGTATGTATAGTCATGCAAAAGACATTTCTATGTAAGTCAGGCTGTGAAAGACACAAACACAATAATTTAAAAAGAATAAGAATATGTGGATTATGGGAAGAGAATGAGGCTAATTGATTTGGTAGAGCAAAATATCTCCTTAGAACTTCTTTTCCATCAAGCTATCTTCCAACTATTTGTCAAAATTATTCAAGATTCCTTATCAGTTAAAATAATAAAGATAACTTTGTTTGATCTTTAATACTAAGTGAGGAGAAAAAAACAAGATTGTATATTCTTTTCAATACATGGAGAGCTAGTGCAAAGTCCAAGTCAAATAATATCTAGATATTCCTATTTGTAGGTGATGATATACTTTGAATCAAATTCTGGCCCATTGAAGAACCTCCTGGATAGTCTGTAACTGCTTCAAAGTGTCTGACAACCTGTCCATTCAGACAAGAAAATCCAAGTGTGTAATCTGTATTTTGACATGTAGTTGGTTGGACACATTTACAATTCATTCATCAGTATAAATTGACCTTGTAATCAAAAAGGGAGGGTGGAGTAGGATGGAATGTGTTTGGGAAATTGCAAAGTTCTTTTAATGATATCAAACTTCTCTCACAATCAAAGCCTCATCTTTTTCATACTTATATTTTACTGCTGTAGTTATATAGACTTAGGTCATGAAATACCATGATCTATGAAGAATTAAAAGTTAGTAATTCATTGGACAACTAGATGGCCAGTGGATAGAGTACTGGAACACAGGAAGATTTGAGTTCAAATTCAGCTTCATACAATTACTAGCTGTGTGACTCTGGACAAGTCACTTAACTCTATTTGCTTCAGTTTTCTTATCAGAAAATGAGACAGAGAAGGAAATGGAAAAATCACTCCATCATTTTTGCCAAGGAGACCCCAGACAGGGTCACAAAGATTAAAACATGATTGAAAAAGGGCTGAACAACTATAATAAAAACAAACAATTAAACAAAAAAAAAAACCTCATGAAGGGCAATGGAGAAGGGTATGGTTGGTGTATGTAGCTTTCAATGTGTATCAAGCAAAGAGCTTAAAAGATGAGTCAGCATGAAAATTATCATAATTGGAATAGATGATTAAAAAATACAGTCCAGTTTTGTGGTCAGAATAAAGTAACTTGTAGACAGTGTATATACTCAACTGATATGTTTATAGTGTCAGGACAAATTGAGGAAGCTCCCAGGCTATTGGGTTGGCTACTCTGTGTGAATAAATAGGAAAAAATGGATAAGAGCAGGGGTATAGTAGAGCCATCTGAAAAGTGGAGACAATGGTTAAATTTTCAAATGAATACTAATATCTCAAAAATGGACAAATGCTACAAATATAGGCTTAATTTGTTGCTTTGTCGATTGTCTGGAATTTAGAAAGGGATGGAGAAAATGTTAATAATGCAAACTAAACTCAAATGTCTGTTGTTTGTGCACTTTTTGTTTATTTATTTGGAGAGCTAGTCGTTAAATATTAACCAGCATACCACTGGATAAGACTCACAGAGGAGTGGCCATGCTCTTTAACACTGAAGGGAATGCCCAACTCTGTGGGATCACAGGTCATCTTGTGTGTTTAAACTTGTTTAAATTACTGTATTTGATGCAGGAGACAGAAGGACAAAACTTAATATTTTGAGCTCAGAAAAGAAAAAAGTCTCTCTCCATTAAATTCTAAGTTCCTTGAGGGCAGGGACTATCTTTTGCCTTTCCCTGTACATATCCTCAACATGCGGCATAGTGTCTAGTACGTGACAGACTGACTTTTTTTGTGATTAAAATGAAACACTCCTTGCTCATCAGGGTTTTGCTCTCTACTAAAGAGAAATGACAGAGATATGAGTAAAAAAAGATATAGATTAGTCTGAGCAACTCTGGAAATGTCATTTTATTTCTTCAGGACCATAAAATGGTAATAAAAACAAAATCTAACTCATAGAGTTATTGTGAAGATAAAATAAAGTATGTAAAGTACTTTATAAGACTTAAAGTGTCATTAAACCAATTATTATTATCATTATTACCTTTGTTACCATTATTACTGAATGAGAACAAGGTATTTTTTTTCCCTTACTGGATTAAAATAACAAAAATAGACAAGTGAACTTTCTGGATTTTCAATTCCCATGCCCAACCCCTTTTTCCTAATAACAAAGGACATTATTTTCTCTTGATTATGTTTACATGTCTTTCTGCAGTCCTTTTTGTCCCATATTTCCCATAGTTAACCACATTGTCTGGAGGTTATAAGCTGTGGTTAGTTACTGGGGTGACTTGGATTTTCCTTTCCAATTCATCTGCTCATGGTGTATATTATTAATTCAAATGGGCTCTGGGCAATTTTCACTGTCTTCCAGTCGCACAAGTCACAGGTCTGTTTGTTCTTCCTTTCACTCCAGAACTGGGGAATGATAAATGAGCCACTCTCCAAGTGGTGGAGTAGAATGTCTCTGACCTTGATTCTGCAGTTAACTCTCTGCATTGTATGTTGGAGACATGACTCCATCCCCTTTTCAGGGCTTTTGAGATGCCTGATGATGTTTCATTCTCTCTGTTTTCATGTTCTTTCTCATTAAGGCCAGTGTCTTCTATGAAGCACTCCATTGTGCAGCACCATTGTGGACCTCTTAGAATAAGGATCAAACAATCACTTGTACAGTGCAGTTTATTAGCATAGGACTATCTCTGTGTAAGTGTGTGTATGTGTGTGTTTGGGGTTGATGTAGGGGAAAGAATGTATGAGTATGCCACTTCAGAAAAAAGATGCTGAAAGCTCTCTTTGGCTACCATCCAATGCTGAGGCAAAATCACATTTTTCTTTCCAGAGCTGTGAATAGGGTTGGGCAACTGAGTCTTGACAGTAGACATTTTTAGTGTCCTGAGTCTGGGGAATTAGAATTTGAGAGATGCAAAAATTTAACACATGAACTGCCTTAGAAGGAAAACAAAATAAACAAACAATGTAGCTTATCACTAGCTAGTAAAAATAATTGTTTAAAATGTAAAGCTGTATTCACAAATCCTCCCTCCTGCTTATCTGAATTTAGCTTATATTCTTTTCATATTATGAATCCTCAGTTTTTCTGAGGACCTGTTTTATTCTGTTTGATCCAAGTATCAAAATTACTAGTTATCCTACAGAAGATCAAGTTATATTTTTCTTTAACTTGGTCTTGAGCAGAAATGGTTACCTTTTTTAGAGCACTAAATTGTAAGTTTTATTCTTCCCTTTCAGGTATAATGGGACATAGAAGCAGTATTTAGTTTTGAAGAGGTCACTGGACAATTGTTGGCCATATCACCTCTCATTGTGAAATGTGAAGTCTTGTGGAGAAGAGCACTGTTTGGATTTAGGGTTATTGCAAATTATTATGTGTAATTTCTATATGCAATAGAATAAGGATTATGGCAGTCCTAACTATTAAAATTGGGCCATATATTCTCTTTGGAATAGATACCATAATTTGTTGATTCCTAATCTAAATGATGGTTAATGGAAAGTGAAATGGATGAAAAATTCCTGCCTCCCACCTAATGATTCACATCATTTTGTTCATTCTAGACTGGAATGTTCACTAGCAACTGTATTTTTACTGTCTGCAGGGTCCCTATGTTTTTGTTTGTTTTTCATTTTTAATTTCTCTTCAGGCAATATTTCATCCCATATTTACCCATTTTTACACCTCTACTTTTATCTCTTTTTTTCCCTTCATTTCACTCATGCAAATCTTGGCCAGTTACACACACACTCTCTCTCTGTCTCTCTGTCTCTTTCTCTCTCTCTCTCTCTCTCTCTCCCCCTCATTTCTTCTTCTTTCTTAGCTTTCTATGTCTCTTTTGCTTCCATTTTTTTGTAAGCCAACCCCCCCGCCATAATTCCCAAATATGATTATTAACTATACTGCTAATAGTATAACTTTGTCAAGCAAAGAACTGTATTTTTTGAAGAGAAATGAGGCTTAAATGGTGGTATCTATCAACTTTTTAGAAAAATTAAAACAAGTTTTATTAGATTTAGGTTTTTTTTGTTTATGGCATCATTTTATGTTTTCATTTCAACTACTTTTTTAAATGATGTGATGAGTTAAATATGTCCTTGTGCACTTCCTGGGAATTTCATTTATGATTAAAGTTTCCAATCTTTACATCATGTGTGAATAATTAGCATAAGAATCTAGAGAATTAATTTAGTTTCTTTAAAGTCATGATCAACACTAGGTGAGTGGATGGGTTTGGTTACAGATTTCCAGAGTAAATCTCACATTGATTGTTGGTAGAAAGAGGGAAATTTGATAGCATTCAGAATGGGCTTAGAAGCAAGGGTGTGTGATGGAAACTGCTCATGCTCCTTCTCCATCCCCTTGCCCAATTCCAATCCTTGGAATCCTAAGATGCTGTTGGAAATAGAAGAAGGGATTAACTAGGCATACTTTCAAAATAATTTGTCTTAAAAAATGAAGTTATTGAGGATTCTTGATTTCTAATATTGTTTCTAAGGGACAAAAGAGATTTTCACTTTCAAACAACTAATCCATAAAAATATTTTTAGAATTCAGTTTATTTGTAAATCCTAGTTGCATAAGGAGACTGAAGCCTGTCAATCGAAGAGGTTTCTGAAGAAAAGTATTAAAGGAATTCAGAGCAAGGAGAGTGATCATAATAGGATCAGATGGTCAAAGAAGACAGTGACTCAGAAAGTGAGACTCAAAATAAATCCTGAATCCTTGTAAATCCTATTTACAAGATAGAGAAAACAATCAAGGTATAGTGAATATCCTAAATGAAGAAGAAAGATTATAAGATTCCAAAGAGTAGGTATTATTTCATTTATGTGTTTTTTTAATCCCTGGTTCCTAGGCTACTTAATAAATCTTAATAATTACTAATGTTAATTAGTGACAATTGATTGGAGCAATAAGCAGAAAAACTGTAAAAGAGTAATGGTCAATTATGCTGGTTTGATGTCAGATTTGAGAGAGCTTTGACTTTTAGAAATTTGAAAAGGAATTTGGATTTGACTTTTTGGGCAATGGGAAGCCTTTGAAGGTTGTTGAATTAGAGTATAACATTTTAAGAGTAGTGTTTAGGAAAATTCATCTTGTAGTTGAGAGTAGGATGTAGGAGACAAATTGGAAAGATATTACTTTTACCACAAGCTAGGAGGCAGGATGGTCAACACAGGGGAACAGAAAGGCTATAGTTATGGATGCAATCTTGATGAACATAATTTATCTTTTGACTACACCTCTCATTCATTTCCACCTCAAGAGGAGAACTGAGGAGAATTCAAATATTGAATTGGGCAATTCAAGCTTCTTGAGCTCTCAGTCAGTCAGCAAAGTGAAGGACTAGACTATGATCATTTTGTGCTGCTAGCAGAGTAACATTCACAGGAATGAATGAGTCAGTAAATAAAAATGCATTATGTTCCTATTATGGTTGGCCATTATGCTAAGTTCTGAGAATATAAGAACAATAGTTAAATAGAGGCAATTGAGGCATTTAGTCTTTATAAGCTCTGTGGATCTGAATACTGATTCCCAGGTTCACTGGGGACTAGGTTCCCCAGAAAGCTCACAGTTGCATCACTCTTTCAGTTTTTCAGGGATACCTCTTAGAGATAAATGCTATTGACTTAAAGCTGTATTCTGGTATATTCTCCCCAATATCAATTTCCAGTTACAGTTAGCATTTCCCTCAAATCATCGATACCCTTTAGTAATTAGTATGCCAGTGTCAATTAAAATGACTTGGCTTTTACAGAGGGCTATTTACTGGAAAGATAGAGCAAGAATAGAAGAACAAACGATTCCCCTGACCTGGGGAATTAGGGAAGCAATCCAAAGTTAACTTGCCTGTTGCAAAGCACTTGCTTTACAAAGGTCATTTCCAAATTCAACATAGCTAATAAACAGTGTTATCCCTTGTTTGTAGAACCCAGAATATTGGCTGTAGGATCGATCCATTGCTGGGATTGGGTCCTCTTTGCTCTTCAGTTTTATCTGTATAATCTGGCTCAACTGGTCACTCTGTTCTCCTGACATTTCCAAACTCACTGGGCCATAGCTCTTTTCAATATTTCTTCACCTAAAAATAGTAAACGACATGCCTCAAGAGGTAGCATGAATTCACAGACCCCATTTCAGTCCAGTTATGGAGGACCTAATTCCTCTCTCTCTCTCTCTCTCTCTCTCTCTCTCTCTCTCTTCACCCAGAATCTGACAACTGCTCTTCCTCACTCAAACTAGCCAGATAGGAAAGGGGATAAGTCAACCCCTAGGAGTCTTTGTCTGTCTCCCAGTTTCAGTTCTGCAGTCAAACAAAAAGACCCATTCAAAAAAAAGCAAAGAAGAAAGCAGAGAAGACTCCAGGGTTTTGAACATAGCTTCTTTGGGAAATAATAATAGTAATGATGAAGGAAGGGCTACAATTGCAATATTTACTGCTACTAATATTATCCCACTGTTAAGAGTGCTTAGTATACAGTGGGTGTTAAGAAATTACTGTTGCCTGACTACAAGCATTTAGCATTTTTCTAGTAGCAGTGGCCAAAAGAAATTTTCTAATTGATCTTTAATCTGTTGGTCTCTTCTCTTTCCATTCTAGTCTATATACAGCTGCCCAATTGTTATTCCTAAAACACAGATTCAATTCTTGTCACCCTCATGATCAGGAAGCTCCATTGGCTTCCTCTTGATTCAAAACATGAACTCCTCACCTGGCATTTAAAGATATCAATAATATGAATCCAACCTATCATTCTGTAACAATTACCCTTGTTTTCCTTTTCAGTAGACTACAAGCATCTTGAGAGCAAGTGCTATTTCATTTTTGTTCTATTTACGTTGCCAGACACAGTGTTTGTCACAATAAATGATTGGATAATTAGAGTTGAATTTTCTTTGGTTCTTCCAATTCTCTGGTTCCTGTTTTACCTCTGACCAATGGCAGACATCTGTGAAATGAGTGGCAAATATAAAGGTTCATTTGTTGATATGGAACATGTCACTTTGGGGGATTCAACACACATCTTTGACTTCATTGATTTGGCATTCTAAACAGTTAGCACATAAGCCCACAAAATTTTTGGGGGCTTTGCAAAATTTCATGTAGTTGGGAAGGGCAGTTTCTTCCATATCCCTTTTCCTTGTTTAGTTCAAGATGTTTACCAGGGAATGACTGGAGTTGGGGGGAAATGAGGTCACGTTATGGGAAGGTGATAAGGATATATTGGGTGTTCAATAAATCTCAACAGCCAGTCAATAAAAACCAGGAGGGGCAGCAAGGAGATATGTCTTCACCAGGAAGAGCTAAGCAAAGAAAAGGAGGTCTTTAAAAGAACCTTGCTGCCACCAGCAGCCAGCCAGTTTTGCATATATCTCTATGCTCCCCATTTCATTCAAGATTAACTATCGTTCTCAAAGCAAGGAATGATGTAATTAAATATATATATGTTTTTTCTGTCTCTGTTTTTTTCTTTCTCTTCCTCTCTCTGTTTCTCTCTCACCACCTATCTCTTTTTCTCTGTCTCTGTATTACTTTTATCTCTCTCTCTCTCTCTCTCTTTCTCAATCTCTCTGTCTCTCCACCTCTCTCTCTGTCTCTGACTCTGTCTGTCTATCTTGCCCTCCTTCCCTCTGTCTCTGTCTCTGTCTCTCTGTCTCTCTGTCTCTCTGTCTCTCTCTCTCTCCCTCTGTTTCTTTGTCTCTGTCTGTCTCTGTCTCTCCCCCTCTCTCCTGTTCATGAGATTTGAAGAAGTATTCAGGGGTGTCATCTGTTGCTCTAGGGATTTTTAGTAGGTTTTAGTCACTCATAGAGGCAGGAAGAAAAATAAGAGGAACAATAAAAAAGTAAGCTCCTGGAAGAAAAGAACTCTTGTGTTTGTCTTTATATTCTCAGGATCCAGAATATTACATTGCCCCATAAGTATAAGGACTAGCAAAAGATTAAGCCCTATGATTGCACTGGTATAGGGACTTTTCAAGTGAAGAAGGCCCATTTACAAACACAAGTTGCCTTCTTTGTGATTTATAGTCTTACTGTTGTTGTTCAGTCAGTTGTTGATATTTCATGACTCTTCATGGCCCCATTTAGGGTTTTCTTGGTAAGTTTGTGGTTTGCCATTTTCTTTTTTCAGCTCATTTTAAGAGATGTGAAAATGGAGACAAAGAAAGTTCAATGACTTGCTTGGGGTCATACCAGCTAATAAATGTCAGAGGTCTAATTTGAACTCAAGTCTTTCTGACTCCAGGTCCAGGGCTACCCAGCTAACCCTTAGAGCCATGCAATAAAATTGAGTAATTTGTCAATATATGTCAGAATGCTGGACTTGAAACCAGGTATTTCCATCTTAGAGTCTGACTCTCTACCCACCATAAAGCCTCTCCTAGCATGTATTAATCAATAATAAACACTTGCTTTATGAGTGAATGGGTGAATAATATGATAGTATGATTTGCCACCAAAAAGGTAGCTAATTGAAGAGGTCCCTCTCAATGAGTGCCTCACGGTTCTATTAACTTGCATGAAGACATAGGAAAAACATACTTATCACTTTTGCAAAAAGTCTAAAGCTGGGCCAATGGCTAATATAAAGGGTGATGAATGAAAATTCCTCCCCCCCCCAAAAAAAAATATTGACAGACTAGAATGCTGGGTTGAATTATCCTTACCCTTTCTGGACCACAATTTCCTTTTGTGTCAATTAAGGAGATTGGTCTTCAGGACTTCTAAGCTCTCTCCCAGCTCTAATCAAGATCATATTATCTAAAAAGATAGGATTTAATGGAGATAAAAGGTAAAGTCCTGCATTTGACTTTTAAAAAAACCAACATTGTGAGTCTAGTAGTTGAGATAAGGCAAGATAATACTTACTATAAAATGCAGTTCAAATATATGATGTGACAACCACAAAATCTCATGCAATCTTAGACAACACAACAGGAGTAAGAGGGTCCAGGACAAGGGTCAGTATCTGTCTCATTGGTCAGACTATGACTGGACTACTGCTTCCAGGCAATTCTTGGCAGAGCTACCAGATGAGCTCTTTGGGGTGAAAGTTTGGAGTATCAGAGAGCAAGAAGCCTGGCCTAGAGCTTGCCTCCCAGTTCAGCCTGGGTCAAGCTAGTACTTTTCTCTTGTTTTGATCAACTTTTCTGTTTACCTAAAAATGGACCTGAATAAAATGATAAAAGAGCCTGAAACCTAGCCAGTTAAGAAATGTTCTGAAAATAGCCCCAGTCACAACACTTGATGTGGACACTATTTTTCTTCAGCCCCCCCCCCCCCTGCTTTTTTTTAAAAGCACATCATTATTTGAGTTTTTCTCTCCACAACATTTCCTCTTATTACCTCATCCCTTTCCTTGCATGCAGCATATGCTGAGAGTTCTCTTATCAGATTCAGACGCCTTTCTCCTTGGCAACCCCTTTTCTTTCCACCCTGATCTCCACTTCATTTCCAGTTTTATTGGTGTCACAGGGTATTATCATCACTTATTGCCTGTTTCTCCTTTCCTAAGTGCAGGAGGAACAGAACCTCGGGTAAATTACAATGGCAGCCTGGTGGGGAAAGGGGGGTGGTACTTTGTGATTAAAATGTTTTCATCATCTATAGTTCTCCTGGATGTGTTTGTTTATTTTTACCCTCTTTTAAAAAAAAAATTGGCTGCTGTGATGAACTATTATACTGTAAAGAGTGTTGTTAGACGTTGCTTAAACAGAACAGTAAAAAACGTATGACTGCATGATTCAGTTCATTTCAGGTCACAGGCCCTGGGTTAGGGTGCATGCAATAGAAGAAGAACGAAAGAAAAACTTGTTTTAGGTGGGGATCAAGGTACATAGGCCTATTCTTTGAGGTTATGGGAACTTCTTAAAGAGTCTGAGCACACTAAAAAGCACAGAGAAACAGCATGTAAACAAAAAACACAACACAAACACTATCAAATTTAGATGAATTGCAATGACCAATCTTAATCCTAGGGAAAAGGGAAAAAAGAAGATAAGAATAAATATACCACTTTTCTTTTTGATAATGAGTTGGGGAAGGGGAAAATGGCATGGTGAGAGTTATGTTTGCCATGTGACATATTATAGTTACATAGTGGATTGAGTTTTACTCCTCAATTTTCTTTATTCCAAGGTTGATTCTATCACTGTGAAATTATCTGTTGTAAAAAGTAAAAGGTAAATAAAAATTATGTTGAATGGGTGGAGTAGGTGGAGAGAGATCACAGGAAATGTAGAGGTCCAAAGTCTGAATCCTATCTTTGCTATCAGTGTGACCTTGTCACTTTTTCCAATAGTCATTTCCCCTCCCTGCTTCTCAGTTTCTTCTTTTGTCAAACAGGGACACAAGGATGATCTCTGACGTCAACAAATATTCTTGTTGACACCACTCATGAAGCTTCCATACTCTTTGGATTCTATAATTCCTTCCTATGCCTTCTGGAGGTTCTCTCAATCTCATTGACCAAACAATTTGTTGATTTTGAAGCCTCACCAAGGTTGTCTTGTAATTCATCCAAGAGTCATATATAGCTAGAACTTGCGTCCAGAGGGTTCTATTGACTTTCTTGTTTTATAAAGTAACTGGGTTTACATTTAGCATTGATATGGAATCATCTAAGTAGCATAGTGGATAGATTCCTGGGAGTCAGGAAGACTCATTTCCCAGAGTTCAAATCTGGCCCCAGACACTTACTAGTTATGCAACCTTGGACAAGTCCCTTAAATCTGTTTGCCTTGGTTTCCTCATCTGTAAAATGAGCTGGAGAAGGAAATAGCAAACTACTCCAGTATCTTTGCCAAGAAAATCCCAAATGTGGTCACAAAGAGTCAGAAACGACTGAAACAACTGAATAATAAACTAATTGGAATTGTAGGACTGACATAGACTATCTGTTCACTCAATCAACATCAATGGAACAAGAGAGAGGGCAGGTATGGAAATGTATTAGTAGATTTTAGAAGTCATTTCAAGAAAGTCAATAAGTTAAGTTGTGAGGGCCAATTAGATTGCTAAGAAAGAGGAAGTAGTGAGAGAGAAGAGGACCAAGAACAGAACTTTGGATGATGCTTATAGAAAGTATTAATAGTATTAAGGTTCAAGTTTTGAACCATTGTGGGAAAAGTAATTTTATACATGTAAACTATCAATTAAATATAAATTAATATACATTTATTAAACACCTATTATAAGCATGGATCTGTGCTTGGTACTATGAATATAATAACATAAGACAGTGCAACTCAGAACTTTACAGTTTAGCTGAATATGATATATAGGAGAATTCAATAATGGTAAAGGAAAGGTCTGCATAAAGCACTATAGAAACATTGAGGAAAGGGAGATAATTTTCCAATGTGGGAATTCAATTAGTCATTAACTGAGTTCTTCTCTCTGATCAATGGGAATTCAGTGGGTCCTCCATCCACTGGCTTGTATGGTTAAGTGTAACTGAACTGCGCTATCTCCTCATTTCTCACCTGACTTGCACTTATTTTGGATTTCTTTATCTTGACTATGCTCCATGAGCAAGGTATCTTACTTTTTCTCCTACTTTTTAGCTTTCTCTTATGTCTTTCTTCAATATCTTTAAAGCTCCTTGAGATCAGAGACTGTCTTTCTTTTTCTTTTTTGCATCCCTAATCCATAAAACATAGTAGACAATGGGCAGAGTCAAGATGATGGAGTATAGGCCAGGATCTAACTAAAGTTTCCTATTCCCCTCCAAACAATTATAAAAATATGCTGCAAATTAAATCAAATTATGCCATTAAAGAGTCAACAAAAGATCAGAGGGAGACATTTTTGTTGCCTAAGACAATATAAGAGATTGACAAGAGAGATCTATAAATGGGAGTTAGGGCAAGCACAGAGAATGATGGCCCTTGGAGGCTGACACCACACCAGCAGCAGCAGTAGGAGGTTTGGGAGTTCTTAATCCAGAGATTGTAAGAAGATCTAACAATTAATCAGAAGACATTACATTGTTGGTACTGGGCACAACTGGTGCAGATTGGCATGTCTTTTGTTCATAAGAATTTCTGGGTCACAGTTTCAGGAAAGAGAATAATTCTTGTGATTAGTTAAGGTGGTGCATGGACCCTGGTTACAGTTCCGGGATCAAGAGGTGACCTGCCACTTGTAGCTACCGGAGAGCTGGGTACATGAGTCAGAGTTTCAGGGTCCAAAGAAGTATAATTAGTACTTGGGGTTGCAGTGAACAGGAATCCTTCTTGAGTAAAGACCAGACCATAGATCAGGAGACCAGTGACTGTATCTGTCCCAAGATAACAGCAATTTTGGAAGCACCAAAAACTTGTAGGCATTGAGAACGAATTCTGAAAATAGCAGCATAAAACAACCTGAAACTTGCTATAGTAGGTGAGCAGACCCTGACTTTATATAATGTTCAAAGTCAAGAAACAAGCTGGGAAAACAAGCAAATAACAAAAAAGGGAAGTGAGCAGAGAAAGCTACTATAGTGGCAGGAAAAATCAAGACAAATTCTGAAAAAGACAACATGTGAAGACAACTACAAACAAAGCCTCAAAGAAAGATGCTAATTAGACCCATGGCCAGCAAAAATTTCTTGAAGGTTTAAAGAAAGAGATAGGAGTGGTAGAGGAAAAATATAGAAAAGAAATAAGAATAATGAAAAAAGAATAAACGGTTTTCTTAAAAGAAGCACAGAAATTTCTGAAGAAAATACTGCTTCAAAAAATAGAATTGATGCAAAATGAAATGAGAAGGACCAGGAGATCTTTGTGTACAGTAAAAGAAGTGTTGTAATGATAAGCAACTGTGAAAGAATTGCCTACTTTGATCAATACATTAATCCCAGACAATTCCAAAATACCCATGAAAAATTCCAGATAAAGATATGTTGATGTTTGTGTGCCAATTATGATTTTTTCATTTTCTTTATTTTTGTTTTAAAATATAGTTACTAAGAAAATATGTTTTACATGCCACATATATAATTGATATATTGATTGCCTTCTCAATGGGTGGGGGATGGGTGGAAGGAGAAAATTCAGAACTCAAAATTTAAAAAGAAAAGAATTTTAAAAAATGCAAAAAACTGCATAGTGGGTGCTATTGACTATGATAGGAGAAAGGGAGAGACATCAACAGGGAATGTAGTTCAATTCATTTACAGAAAATAATGTAACTAAAGGCATAGTGATATATTAGGAAATTACAGAGATGAAACGAAAATGGGAACACTCTATCTCTGACAAAAGGAAATATAAGATACATATGGAAAGATAGACTGGAGTCAAATTGCATAGGACCTTGAATGTCAAGATCTGAAGTTCATATTTTCTTCTATAAGCAACAGAGATTCAATGTATGTTTTTGGGTAGAGAGGTCATATGATTCTATTGTTCCAATGTCCTTTATGATTATAGGAAATTCATTTAAAATTCTTCCTCCTATGAGACTTCAGTCAAATTTAATAAACTAAATTTGAAGCAGATTTCATTAAAATTTTAGCATTGGAAAGGACTTTCAGGGGTCTTTGAATTCAGTTTCCTCATTTCCATTTTTGGAAACTGACATCTGAAAAAAATTTGGGGATTTAGCAAAGAGTCATATATAGTGGAGAAAGTAGCAGAACTGACGGTTGAACCCAGGTCTTACAACTCCAATACTATTTTTACTATGCTGTGATCCCTTCAGGAACTAAATAGAAAGCAGTCAGTGAGAATGTTAGTGGCATAAAAAAGTAACAGAATCAGGCATTCCAAAAGGAAAAAAAAAACATAACTATTCCATATGCAAAAATACCCAAAGCGGAATAGAAGGAAATCTAGTTGACAAATCAAAGAACTGTACAAACTACTGAAAGATAAGAAAGAATAGGAGCTTGGATGCATTTCCATGGGCCTATTGACTCAACCCATTTGATGGAATTGACTAACTTGGCTAATTTTTCTCCCTATTGAATTGAACAATTTTTTGATTGAATTGACTTGTTCCTTTGAAATCTTCAAAAGGTAGAATCAAAGGCATATTATCAAGAAGGAATCAATAGAAATAATGAAAGCTTGTAAAAGTCAATTAAAAGAAAGCAAGCAAGACATGGATAGTAATTTAGAAAGGACCTAGAGATATATTCTCTGAATGCAGAGGCAATTAGAGAAGAAGAAAGGAAAATATTGCCCTTAGTGGAAATTGAGGATGGGATAAAGAGAGGAAACATGTAATTATTTTTTTAGAAATATCACTGATGTCTTTTGCTTTTATATCACCTTTATTTCCCAATACATTCTCTCATGAACATCTATGTTAACAAAGAATAAAAAGGAAAAAGAAAAACTTAGTAAAACTAATCAATGCAGGCTAGATACCTATAGTACTCCTACTCTGTAAAGAAGAGAGGAATATACAGTTTCGTCTTTGACCCTACAATTTCATAGCATTCAATTCCTATTTTTTTTGGGTGGGGGGGAGACCTGGGGATGGTGAGAATAGCTCCTGTAGTCTTTTTTCCTTCCTGGTGTCACTCTTCATTTTTATTGATTCATGTTTTATGACTTTTCATCCTTCTCTGAATTCTTTATGTTCCCTGTTTCTTATGGAAACTATGGAGCAATAATATTCTATTACATTCATTACTATAATTTGTTTAGTCATTTCCCAGTTGATGGTTACCTGCTTTGTATAATATAGTGGAGAGAATAGTGTCATGAATATTACAGGCTTAAGTCCAGTTTGATTTTAATCACATTTTGTCTTTGTTGATCTTCTCTCCAATGATGCAAATCTCTACTCCCTACTCCTCAGTACACCAGCTCTGTTGCTGCAAATTTCTTTGGGTAACCTTTAATCATAAGTGTCTCTGAATTTAGCTAGACTTGATAAGATCCATCTCTGGATCTATACACAAATATTTTCTAGTTTGGCAGTATTTATCAGAATTTATATTGGAAAGATAACTGCAAACAAAAGAAAATGGAATATATTTGGAAAATCTTATCAAACTAGTTTTTCTAAATTACTACTCCTTGAAACTTAACATCACATTCTGTGACATGCTTATATTAGAGACTGACTTGGTATCTAAGAGAACAAATGCAGGAAAATCAGTGGTACTATACCAAGTATAATGGAGAGAAAGGGGAAGAAGGGAGAAGGGAACTAGCCCCAGTGCTAATCGTGGTACAATTATTGTCTCTCTCACAAAAACCTTCTTGTTGAGAAGGAGCTTTCTAGAAACAAGACTATTTCGAAACCATTATGTGATCAATGCACTAGGTATCAGAAGGATAGGGAAGTAACAAAAATGGGGAAAAAATTTTCAGACTTTGTTAATACTAACAAAAGCTTACTCCATCATTAATTGCAAACTTACCAGTAAAGTCTATCTCTGGGTCTAGAAATAAAACTTTTTCAATTTGGCAATATTTATCAGAATTTATATAAACTTGCATATTTATTTCTATTTTAAAAGTGAGGATTCTCAATGATGATATTTGTAGGGAACAAACAGGCTTTCATAAAGAGATATTCAACAATGGAATGCAAATTTCCGGTATCACAATTTATTGAAAGATATAAAGAATATAAAATTCCATTGTGCTTATTACATGATTATGAAATAAAACATTTGATTTTGGTAGGAAACCTCCTGAGTCCACTATTTTGCAGTCTCAATTCTATTAAGTCAGTTGGTCAGTAACCATTTATTAAGGTCTCCCCAATCTTTCATCAAGATCATTTAGGATTCACTGGACTATTTAAAAGCAAGCAAAATCCTAATCAATGATCTTCTGATAATATCAGATGAACCATAAAACAGGGTGATATAAATTGGTCTTATGCATAATGATGGAAGAGAGGCAGAACATAGGTCACTGAGGTAGTCCCTGAACATGAAGATGACCTCCAGATGCTTCTGTTTTAGGAAGATATTGTGATGATTGTAATAAATGCTAGAATACAGCAAAGCCACTTTAAAGTATATAATATCATTCAAAGAAGGCTTATCTGACCATTCATATAACAATGAACAAATGGATTAAGAATGTATATTACTCATATTTCAATATCCATTTGGATGGACATAGAATTTGTTCAGCAGTATGCATATCAAGACATTCAATACAAATGAACAATAAGTTGGGTCCAGATTTGAAAAATGGGAGAAGAGGGAATAGGAATATCTTTGGGAAATTGCAAAGAGTTCTATTACAAATCCCAAAATTTCCATAAATCAAAGACTCTTCTTTTCATGAGCAGCAGTTTACTAATATTGTGTGATACTAAATATTACTTCCTCTAAAAAACTAAGATGGGATCTGATGCTGAGAGAAGAGAGTAGAATCAAGAGAACAATGTATATATCAACAATAATATGTGAGATGAATAACCTGGATGGAAGCAGCTCCTCTCAGCAGTCCATTGAGCTAGGGCAACTGTATTAGACTGGCTATGGACTATATTATTCCCCATCCAAGCGAAGAAAAACAAAACAAAAACTCATTAAAAAAAATCAACCCTTCAGAATCTGAATGCTTCATAAAAATCATCTCTTATGTATCTCTTTCCCTTAATCCTGATTCCTTATACTGAAAATAATTAATCTGTAAACATGTTTATCAAAATATGCATGTACAATGCTAACTTGACTGTTCACTGCTGAGGGGAAGAGGGTGGAAGGAAATTTTGTAACTTAAAAATATGCATGCATATCAATGAAAATTAAAAAAAAACAAATTAAAAATAAACAAAAACTAAGATGGTAGTGGAGAGACACATGATCAATCCATCGGGTAGCAAGCATTTATTGAGCACCTTGTATTTCCAGATAAATGTTAGAAACACAGAGAAAGGCAAGGCAGTCCCTACTCTCAAGGACTTCATAGTCCAATGATATAGACAACATAACATACAAATAATTATGTAGTGACAAGATATAAATGTAATAAATTAAAGATAATCTCAGGAGGAAGATCAGCATTTTGGGTACACTAATATGTGTGTGTATGTGTTTTATATATAAGAAATAGTATGGTGGGTATGGTCAGGGTACTACATACAATTGTTGAAGAACTCTGAGGTATAAGAATAAAGGAAATATATGAGAGGATATTTTTTAAAAGGACTGATCCCTTGACAAGTGTGAGATGCATTACTATTGTTACAGGGTATTACAGAGAAATAATAGGTGGAGAGACAGTGAGTTTCAATGATGGCTTCACAAACCTAGAGAAAGAATGAAGTCTTCCAGCATTGGGGTGGATCTCTTGTGGTGGACTTTTGGGATAACATATACAAGAATTACATAAGATGGGCAGGTGTCAATGGGTTTCTATTCACATAATTGAAAGGAACTCCCAAATAGATGAGATCATGAATCCATTTGAGTATGGAGTATATTCCACTGGAATTTCCTTGGAGAGCCTAGGGCCATCTCTGTACTGAGGTGGGGCATTGGATAGGGTTTTAGCAGAGTTAAGCTCTGTAATTGGAAAACTGAAGAATGTTGAAGAGAAAAAGTTCATGAAGAACCAGTCTTGCCAGAGTCATCTCCATTGATAACAATAACAATCTTGGTACATTGGAGGAAGATACTATCTATCTTGACCTGGGCAAGTTACCTTCTAGTATACTGTATTGCCTTGCATATTCATCTATAGACAGAGAAACTAGGGCCTTTATAGTGTGAATGTGAGCATAAACTTGGAGAGAGTCAAATTCATAGAGTACTGTTGAACTAATGATAAAAAAAAGAGAAGAAAGGGCAAAACATCTGATATTTCCCATTGATCAGTCCTGGGTCTAGCATTATTGACCATTCCCATCAATAATGTGGAAGTTTAGAAGCTGTATATATGCAAGGATCATGTCTTATCTAAATTTGTTACCTGTTACAGTGTCTAAACTATTTCACATATGTCTATCTCTATTGCTTTGCACAAGAGGCCCTCCATATTTGGAATGTACTTATTCCCACTTGTGTCACCTAGAATCCCTAGGTTACTACAGAACATGGCTTAGCATTCACCTTCCACATATATGAGACCTTTTCTGATGCTTCCAGTTATTAGCCCTTTTTCCATTTTGAAATGATTTTGCATTAACCCTGGTTATATAATATATTTACTTCTACCTACCCTGTTAGAATGTAAATTACTTAAGGGAAGGAAATGATTGATTTTTGTTTTTGTATACTCAATGACTTGGTTACAGACTTACATAAAAAAGTTCTTTAATATATTTATTGAATTTAACTGAGTTAATGTAGAATTGTTGTATAATTAAATGAACAAATGAAATTTACTGAGGACACCAAAGTGAATCAGAGAATATAAGAACTAAATTTGGCATGGCGTTATTGATTTAAAACTGGTTATAAATCCAGAAAGAAATTCAGTTATAAATGTTAAGTTGTACACTTTAAGAAGGAAAAAAATAATTAAGGCACAAGCAATAACTGTAATCAATAAATCTTGTAAAAGAAGATCTATTGATTAAACTACAGAACAAACTGGCCAACTGTAAATCAGGGACTTAGCACTATAGCAATATAAATGAACAAACAAACAAATAAATAAAGAATTAAATAAATACACAAACAAACAAATAAATGAATGAATGAATAAATAAATAAATAGATAAATAAATTTTTAGAAACCAGACACTATTATACAGAGGCATTGGTAGTTGCAGAGGACTGAGAAACCACAAAGTAATCCTTCAATTACATCGAATACTCCTCAGTCATTCCGTAGGTTTCATATTAAGCACTATTTTTGGTTTTCCTTACAAGAATGCAATGGTTGGAAGAAAAAAAAGCTCAGAGGAGTTAGTGATTAAAAAAAATCTGAGAAATAAGATCTTTGAGGAAAGGTTAAAATAACCATGATTATTTAGCTTAGAGAAGGGAGAACCAAGGGTTTTATTTAATAGATGTTTAAGAAAATGTGAAAGATTTATATACAGATGATGATAACCAACTGTTCTCAATTTACACCAAGGGGGTCAGAATAAGAGGAAATAGGGCTAAAGTATGGCATGTGGGATTTAGATTAACTATGAGGAAGAATTCATGGAGAGTGGAATGGATTACCAGTAGAGGAGATGTAGTTTCCTACTTGGGAGGTCTTTAAAAATGGATTTTCAAGCATGCAGGATAATTTAATACTACAATCCTGCTAAATGGTCATGGCAGCAGGGAGGGGGGTATGGATGAGTAAGATGATACCTGAAAGGTTTATCTGGTCCTTAAATATAAGATTACTATGGAAATAATGCTGGCTGCAAAGTAAAATTTATACTATCTCACCAAAAATTCCAATCTTATTATTTTTAAATTATATTTTTCCTTCTTAGATTTTCAGAAAAAATGCACCTTTGATTGATCTATGTAGCAATTTAAACTTTATCTGAGTATGTTATAATCACTTTCAGTGGGGAATTAAAATTTTGTGATTCTAGGATAGGAATTCAGAAAAAACTGCAAGCATGTATCTTAGAAATACTTTTGCTTTAGGAAAATAAGCAACAACAAACTGTACTCTTGCTAAAATTTATCAAGCAAATTGACATAAAGAAATATTTGTGTTAAATTTTTCTGGATTCATGGAAGACTCAGACATTATCCCTGTCTCTAGGGACTTTTGAGTTTAATTGGAGAGAAAAGAAGCCTAGATCTAGATTTCTAGTCCTAACTCTGTCATTTTCTAACTAGGCAATTTTGAAATTACTTAACCTCTCTATGCTTTTGCTTCTTCACCTGCCAAATGAAAGGACTGTATTAGATGATAATCATTATTTAGAAATCTAGGTTCCTTCATTCTTGTTCCTATTTTTTTCCACTGTAACATTTTTTTTTTTGCCTCTATGATTAATGGAACCAGAGGAATACCTCCAATGACTGCATCATTCTTGTAGATTTATGGAAAGACATGGATAAGCACGAGAAAACAAAGAAGGGCCATAATCTTCACTGGTATAAGACCTGGAAAATCTGGGAGACCATAGAGTCATCAAATTATTTAAGGATAACAATTTGGGTTAGAATTCTGGTTATAGGTTGTGTCTGGCTTCATCATTATTATCAGTATTTGATTTTTAAAATAATATATAGTGACATAATATAAAGTGCTGTACAAACTTTAAAGTGATATATACATATATATATATATATATGTATTTATATAAAACAGTGAAAATTATTATTATTGTGTAACAGTTAGCTGCCCTAATGCCTAAAATTGAGTTGATCTCCAAAGGGAAATTTATTTGTATCGTATCATGTTTTACTCTCTTCACTGACTCTTCTCCAGTGAATCTAGATAGTAGCATCCTAGGAAACAAACAGGAAGAAATGTAAGGTGCAACAGCTATTTTGGACAAAAAGAGTAAATTTTCTTTTTTACTGGAATTTTATGTCTAATTCTAGGCAACTTAATGGAGCTGAGAATAACTTGGAGGAGGTCAAGGATAGGATTAATTGCAATGACTGTAAAAGGTGAAGAAAAGAAAAAGCAAATGTTAAAGCCAATGAGATTTTTAAAGCTTGAAGGAAAGACTGAATAATAATCATATTAAAATTTAGAAAAGGCATGGAGATCTGTTCTTTCTTTCTCCTAAGGATTAAGAATTCAAGTTTATAAAGTGTCTTCTACAGTGAGGTGATGTGCTTAGGTAATGGAAATATTTAAGCAAACATTGAAATAATTGTTGTCTCAAGGAACTTATAGTCTACTAGAAAGAAAAAGAGGACAATGAAACTGAAGTTTTGAAGATTAATTTTGGAGCTTGGAGGATCAAGGCAAGGTGTGTCTGAATGTCGCTGGAAACAGTACCATTTTTATTTTGTGGCTTCTGCTCTGATCCTCCTTGTCCTCTGAAACACCCTTGGATCTAGCTCTTCTTTGCTTTTTTTTTCTTTCCTGATACTCCCATGTTGGTCTCACTCTTCCTCCACCTCATTTTGTCTCGTTCTTTCTCTGGCTAGATAATAATTGACCTGGGAAGGATTTTAGCTTAAAGGACCTGCTTCTGGGACCATCACCATTCATCCTGACCTATGTCTTGCCACTGGACTCTGATGATTGGAGGAGAGAGTGAGGCTGATAACTTTTCATAGCCCTGTCTCACTTAAATCCAATTCACTTGCAAGTCAAGATATCATCCTCCTGATGTCATTGATCTTCTTTGAGAATGAAGGACAAACAATAATTCCTACAAAACTTAAAAAGAGAAACAGTTAAGAAGATATGAACTGGGGGAGTGGAAATGCAAATTATTTCTGCATCTTAAACCCTAGTAAAGATATAAACTTTTATAAGTACTTAAAGGGTCTATTGAGGGAGTTTTCACAAGAACATTCTCAGGTAACTTTGGAAAGTGAGATCAATTTTTTTTTTTGCTAAGTAGTGATTTAGGATTAATAATGATTTGGACTCATAGGAACAACTGATCCTTTGGAAATGATGGGGAGTCTTAGAAACTGAAAACTCAATGAGAGTCAAATGTGCAATTTAATAAGCAAAGAAAGGCTAATGCTCTAGTTTGATATATAACTAATTGGACTATTACTCTTCCTGGGTCTGATTGCCTTTGAAATAATGTTGTATTCCTGATGATGTGTTTTAAGAAGTACATAAATAAGTTGGAATGTGTTAAAATGAACACAACCAAGAATGGGAGTACATAGAAGTCCATATCATAGGGGAAACAGTAGAACTACTAGAGCTGTTTATTTGGAAGATCAAAAGACTTAAGGGGAATATGAGATTAGAGGGTCATACACTGAGAGATACAAGGGACTTCAGAAGAAAGCTACCTCAACTCTTATTTCATGAATTAGGAAACTGAGTCACAAAGAGGATAATTGACTTCTTCCAAGTCACACACACACACACACACACACACACACACACACACACACACATATATATATATATATATATATATATATGTATATTTATAAAAATAGTATAAATAGATGCCAAAGCAGGGTTTGAATGCATGTAATTGTATTGCATTACCTTGCCTAAACAACTTTTCTTTATGCATTTGAAAGGTTTCCAAAAGGCAAGGAGGATTAGACTAACTGTCTAATGGAAAATGAATGAAAGCAAGAGAAGCAGATTTTGGTTTGATGTGAACAAAAACTTCATAAAAATTAGAAGAGTAGGAGTAATAGTATATGTAGCAGTCACAGTAGTAGTAGTAGTAGTAGTAGTAGTAGTAGTAGTAGTAGTAGTAGTAGTAGCAGTAGTAGTAGTAGTAGTAGTAATAGTAAAAATAGTTGTAGGAATAGTAACAATAGCAGTAATAACTAATAATAATAGTATAATGGTAGCAGCAGAACTCCAAGGTTTGGGCAACACTGCAAAGATATTTCCATTTGATACTTACATGAACAGTTCTGTGAGGTAGAGGTAGGTATTGTTATCCTTATTTTACAGATAATGAAATGGAGGCTGGAGCAGGTTAAAAACTTTGCCCAAGGTCACTCAGTTATAAGTGAGTGACTGTGGTAATATTTGAACAAAGTTCCTTTATTCTCCATGTGCAGCATTCTGCTCATAGCGCCACCTAGTAACATTAGAATAGGTTGCCTCAGGAAATGGTAGGTACCCTCCTATTGGTGGTCTTCATCACTACCCTGGAAAACCTCATGTCTAATATGTTGTAGAGGAGATCCTTATTCAGATATGAATTGGCCTTGGAATTCTGAGGTCCTTTTCTAGCTCAGAATTTCTTAAATTTCACACATAAGGAACAGGCCATATACCCTCACTAGTGCCATTCTAACCTGGAGATTTTTTCTCTCCAATGAAAAATGGTACAAATTTGATGGGCCACATTCAGTCTCTGTTGAATGATGTTGCTTTTCACCCTAATGCAAGTACTACCCTTGCTTTCTAAAATCTACAACATCTGTAACCCTGATCATTTTTTAGAAAGTCAACCAAAAAAGTGATGATTTTTAGTATGGTGAAAGCATTTATACAAGTTGTGCAGCATCTTTAATGCAAATCCCTCCCACCCCCCAACTTGCATAGTGCAAAGTGTTATTATTCCTACCCTGTCTGTGCTTTGCACAAGGAGACCAGGGAGAGTCCAATTTTCCTCCCTGTGGACTGGCAATGACTACTGTTTCCATGGTGATTCCACTAAGAGTACAGACCCCTGCTTCCATTCAGCATTAACTTGGCTACATGAAATAAATCAGGGTCAAGAAGTTGGAAACATTCTGATTATAAAATAATCACAATAAACATTTATTAAGTACTGACTGCTTGACAGCTACCCCACAGACTCCACAGGCTACCATGGACAGAGCCTTGCTCAGTGATTTTATGATTTGAATGATAACAGGGATTTGAGGGGGTTGTTAGAGCTTTTTACAATTGTCCAGCAGTCATATTCATGACTGTTCAGAATAAGAGAAGGAAATGTTTGTTTTGAGATGACTTCATTAAGAAAATTACTTGGGTAATATATATAGGCTTACTAAAGGACTAAATTCAAGAAAATGAACTTTCATAGGGAATAAATGTAAATTCCTAAACCTGGGTTCAAAAAATCAACTTAATAAGTAAAAAAGATAAGGAAAGAGTGACAAGAGAAGGTTTTCTTGGGGGAAAAAAGATCTAACATATAGCAGTCAGGAAAGCGAATGTAAATTTAGACTTCATTCAGAGATGCATAGATTTCAGGAATGGAGAGTAGATATTCTGCTTTGTACAGCTCAGTCAGATCATGTCTGGAGTACTAAGTTCTCCATTGCATGGTATTTGAGAAAAGACATGGATAAGCTAGAGAATTTTCAGATTAGGTCAATCAAGATTCTGAAGAGTCTTCCATTCATCCCATGAAGATGAATTGAAAGAAATAGAGATATTTAACCTGAAGAGGGGAAGAATGGCAGTGGAGGGAAAAGGGTAGAAAAGTTGATTTATGGTCTTTACATTCAAGCATTTGAAGAGGAATTAACTCAGAATTGGAAACAATGGACTGAGATTTCAAAGAGAACAGTTTAAATAATATAAGGGGGGAAAATCCATTTCTAACTATTAAAGTTATCTTAGGGTTCTCTGTAATTGGAGGTTTTCAATCAAGGTCCATTTGATGTGCATTTAGTTATAACAACTAGAAAGCAAATATTACACTTTGAGGTTTTCAAGGTACTTTACTAACATTAGGTCATTTTATCCTCTCCACAATTCTGAGAGTAGGTACAATTATTTTCTCTATTCTCCCAATGAAAAAAAATGAGTCAAAGAGAGGTTAAGTGACTTGCCTGTGGTCATATAGCTAGTAAGAATGTGAGAGTCAATTTGAACCAAGATTTCTGGACATCAGGTTTCTCTTGGCATTAATTCCAACTGTTCTTCAACTATGATGCACTTAAGATTAATCTATTAGGGTATATAGGAAAGATTTTTTGAGAGATTTTGTGTGTGTGTGTGTGTGTGTGTGTGTGTGTGTGTGTGTGTGTGTAGATTAGTGGACAATTATGGAACTATTGTAATTTTTGAAAAGAGATAATGAAGGGTTGAACTGGTTGCCAGTGGGAATGGAAAGCATAGGAAAAATACAAGAGACTGTGGAAATAGAATCAGTCAAAATTGCTGACATTGTGTGTGGGGTGATTATAACATTTGGATAATGGGTATCTGTAAGAGGAAGAGGGAGAGAGAAAGAGTGAGGGAAGAGAGAAAAAACAGAGAGAAAAGAGGAGATAGAGATAGAGCAGAGAGAGAGAGAAGAGAGGGATAGAGGAAGGAAGGAGAAGAGAGAGAAGGGAGAGGGAGAAATATAGAGGAAGAGAGGAAGAGCGAAAAAGGGGAAGAACAAAGTCACAAAGACAACATAACACAGAGTCATGAAACAGAGCTGCAGAGTCAGAAAGAAAATTGAGAGAGAGAGTGCAATAAAGATAGAGTCAAGAAGACAGAGACAAAGATACAGCAATATAGAAAAACAGAGAAATAGACTTAGAGCCAGACAGAAAGTGATGGGGAGACACAGAGAAACAGACAGACACATACATAGATGCACAGATACAGGCACAGACAAAGACAGTGTCAGAGAGTCAAGAGGAGACAGAGGCAAGAAAAATGCAGAGACAGAGGCAGAGTTACAGAAACAGACAGAGGAAAAGACTGAGACAACTAAAAGAGTCAAAAAGAGTCAGAGAGTTACAAATTAACACAGACATAGACAAAAAGAATCAGAGACAAAGAATTACAGAGACAGAGATGAGGTGTAGAGGCAGAAACCCAGAGATAACAGTAGTAGAAACAGATAGATAGATAGATAGATAGATAGATAGACAGACAGACAGATAGATAGATAGATATTCTAGTAAAATGGGAAAAAAAAACCTTGTTTTGAAATCCAGTAACCTTGGTTTGGTTAGCACCTTTGTCCTATCAGGGTGATCACTTATTGTCTTTGGGCCTCAGTTTCCTCATCTGAGAAATGAGGTGTTGAACTATTTTATCTCTAAGGCCCTTTGAATTTCTAGTATCTTGTAAACTAAAAGAGAATAATATTCAGAGAAAGTGTGAGAAGATGGAATTAAGTATTCAGAGGCATGGATGTTGGGCGAGAGTATTCCAAAAGAAAGAGAACAAGATGAGCAACAAGGGGAAGCAAGAATATAATAATGTGTTTGGGGAAGTCAGCGAATACAAAACCCTTCACTAATGTGTGGGATTTGTTGTTGAAGAACACTGGGATATAAATTTGGAAAGGTAAGTTGTGGCCAGAAGGTAGTGGATTAACATAGAAGCTCATGTTGGAATCAGACTAGTGGGAGAAATGTTAATGGTCAGGTGACTTATCCTGAAACTGCCTTACTCCTAATTTAAATGATCTCAGCTCTTCATCTCTCCCATACTTTAATGTACCTTATCTATTTCTTAGATTTTGCTTATTTTTTATTACTTTATAGGGAAAAGCATCATTTAAATGATTTAGATTTTTCTAGATTTGGACAGATCTTCATAAAGTTATTTCCGTGGCTCAGCCTTATATGCTATCTTTATAACTAGGGGAAAAAAGTTGTCCTAGCTTCTTTGAAGATATTGACCAAGGTATTACTAATTAGGATACTTAGCAAATTAATTACTTCAAGAACTTTTTAAAATAAATATTTTATTTGTTTTCCAATTATTTATGATAGTAGTTTGTACACATCATTTTCTGTAAGATTTTTAATTTTACAATCTTTCCTCCACCCTTCCTGTTCTCCCCTGTCCCCCCACAGAAGGCAGTCTGGTAATCTTGACATTGTTTCCATGCTATACTTTGATTGAACTTGAACATGTTGGGAGAGAAATCATATCCTTAGGGAGAAAATAAAATTTTATAGATAGCAAAATTATGTAGTACATAAGACACTTTTAAAAGTATTTATTTATTTTTAAATTTTCTTTAATTTATTTACACTTTACTAAAATATTCTTGTTGTAAGAATAAACATACCCCCTCCCCCCACAAAAATATAAAACCTCATCAGAAATAAAGTGAAAGAAAGAAAAAAATGTGTTTCAGTCTGTGTTCTGATATCATCAGCTCTGTCTTGGGTGGATCACATTCTTTATGTTAAGTCCATCATAGATATTACTTCCATATTTTTCCACAGTTGCTGTTGCTGATTGTAATTCCCTCCATCCATCCATTCCTCCTCACTACCGTCTATTATATTTTCTCTCTCCTTTCACTCTGTCCCTCTTCTAAAATGTGCTGTGGGGCAGCACAGTGGCGCAGTGGATAGAGCACTGGTTTCTTGGCCAAGAAGCCCCAAGTCAACATCCCATCCTAGAGAACCAGCAACCACGGGGACCTGTTGTTCCTAGACGGGCTATTCAATCCCAGCACCTTGCAAAAAGTAAAAAAAAAAGAAAATGTGTTATATCTATCTGCTCCTATTATCTACCCTCTCCTCTATCACCCGCATCCGCCTCCTCTCCCAGTCCCTGTTTTCTCCTTTGTCTTCTAGATTTCTATACCCTATTGAGTGTGTATACTGTTTCCTTTCTGAGCCATTTCTGATGAGAAAGAAGGCTCCCTCATTCCTCTTCATCTTCCCCCCTTCCATACTATTGCAAAAGCTATTTCTTGATTCTTTTATATGAAATATCTTAGCCTATTCTACCTCTCCTTTCTTTTACTGACACTTCTTTTTATTAAAAAAAATGAAGGTAATAGACTTTGGTCTTTGTTTAAACTCAGTTTGTTTAAACACAGTTCTTTCTCTAGGTACAGATGGTATTCTCCATCACAGATACTCCAGAATTGTCCCTCATTGTTGCAATTATGAAATGAACAAGTCCATTAAGATTGATCATCACCCTCATGATGTTGTCAGGGTATACAATGTTTTTCTGGTTCTGCTCATTAAGCTCAGCATCAGTTTATGCAAGTCTTTCCAGGCTTCTCTGAATTCCCATCCCTCTTGGCTTCTAATAGAACAACAGTGTTCCATAACATACATATACCACAATTTGTTCAGCCATTCCCCAACTGATGGACAATCACTTGATTTGATACAATAAACAGGGCTCCTATGAATATTTTTGTACAAGTGATGTTTTTACCCTTTTGTATGTTCTCTTCAGGGTATAGACCCAGTAGTTGTATTGTTGGATCACATTTTTAATTGCATATTTTCAGATTGCTCTCCAGAAAGGTTGGATGAGTTTGCAGCTTCACCAACAATGTATTAATGTCCCAGATTGCCCACATCCTTTCTAAGATTGAACATTTTCCTTTCTGGTCATATTGGTTAATCTGATAGGGGTGAGATGGTACCTCAGATTTTATTTCTCTAATCAGTAATGATTTAGGGCAATTTTTCATATGACTGTGGATAACTTTGATTTTTTCATCTGTAAATTGCCTTTGTGTATTCTTTGCCCTTTTGTCAATTGGGGAATGGTTTTTTTTAAACAATAAATTTGACTCAATTCTCTTTATATGTTAGAAATGAGGCCTTTGTCAGAAATACTACTTATAAAAATTGTTTCCCAATTTATTACATTTCTTTTTATCTTACTCACAGTGGTTTTGTTTGTGCAAAAGCTTTTTAATTTAATGTAATCAGAATTATCTAATTAGATTTTAATGATGTTCTCAATATCATCCTTGGTATAAACTGCTTCCATTTCCATAGATCTGACAAGTAAATTATTCCTTGATCTCCTAGTTTGCTTATGATATTGTCTTTTATGGCTAAATCCTGTACCCATTTTGATCTTACCTTGGTATAGGGTGTGAGATGTTGGGCTAATCCAAGTTTCTGCCATGCTAACTTCCAATTTTCCCAATGGTTTTTATCAAAGAGTGAGTTCTTATCCCAGAAGTTGAATTCTTTGGGTTTATCAAACAACAGATTACTATAATTGTTTCCTGCTCTCTTTCTTTTGCACCTAATCTATTCCACTGATTCACCACTGTATTTCTTAGCCAGTACCAGAAAGTTTTGATGGCCAATGCTTCATATTATAATTTTAGATCTGGTAAGGCTAAGCCACCTGCTTCTGCAATTTTTTCATTAAATGAGTGGATATTCTTGACTTTTTGTTTCTCTGTGTTAATTTACTTAAAATTTCTTCTACCTCACTAAAGCAATTTTTTGGAAGTTTGATTGATAAGGCACTAAATATGTAGATTAATTTAGGTAGAATTGTCATTTTATTATATTAACTTGGCCTATTCATGAGTTGTTCATATTTGCCCAGTTATTTAAATCTGATTTTGTTTCTGTGAAGTGTTTTATAGTTGTTTTAATAGAGTATTTGAATTTGCCTTGGTATATAGATTCCCAAGTAGTTAATATTGCCTGAAGTTACTTTAAATGGAATTTCTCTTTCTAGCTCTTGCTGCTGTATCTTGCCAGTAATATATAGAAATACTCAGGATTTATGAGGGTTTATTTTATATCTAGCAACTTGTTAAAATTGCTAATTGTTTCTAGATGTTTTTAGATGATTTTTTAGTATTCTCTAGGTATACCACCATATCATCTTCAAAGAGTGAAAGTTTCATTTCTTCCTTCCCAATTATAATTACTTCTATTTCTTTTTCTTCTTTTATTGATGAAGCTAACATTTCTAATACAATAGTGAATGTAGTAGTGATAATGGGCACCCTTGTTTCACCCCTGATCTTATTGGGAATGATTCTAACTTATCCCCATTACATATAATGCTTGTTGATAGTTTCAGATAGATGCTGGTAATCATTCTAAGGAACAATCCTTTTATTCCTATGCTCTCTAGTGTTTTTAATAAGAGTGGGTGTTGTATTTTGTCAAAGGTTTTTTCAGCATCTGTTGGGATAGTCATATGATTTCTGTTATGTTTGTTATTGATATAGTTAATTATATTAACATTTTTTTCTAATATTGAGCCAATCCTGCAATCCTCTGATAAATCCTGCTTGGTCATAGTGTATTATCCTAGTGATAATGTGCTGTAATTGCTTTGCTGAGATTTTATTTAAGGTTTTTACAACCATATTTATTAGGGAAATTGATCTATAAATTTATTTCTCTGTTTTAACTCTTCCTGGTTTGGGTATCAGCACCATAATGGTGTTATAGAAGGAGTTACGCAGAGTTTTGTCTTCAGCTATTTTTCTAGAGTTTATACCAACTGTTTCTTAAATGCTTAATAGAGTTCACTTGTGAATTCATATGGCCCTGGAGATTTTTTCTTAGGTTGTTGAATGATAGTGTATTGAATTTCTTTTTTTCTGAGAAAGGGTTATTTAGATATTTAATTTCCTTTTCATTGAACAAAGGCAGCTTATATTTTCATAAATATTCATACATTTCACTTAGATTATCAAATTTAGTGGTATTCAGTTGGGCAAAATAATTCTGAATTATTACTTTAATTTTCTCCTCCTTGGTGGTTAACTGACCTTTTTCATTTATGATACTAGTAATTTGGTTTTCTTATTTCTTTTTTAATCAAATTAACCAAAGTTTTATCAATTTTAATGTTTTCTTCATAAAATCAACTCTTGGTTTTATTCATTATTTCAATAGTTTTCTTGCTTTCAATTTTATTAATTTCCCCTTTAATTTTTAGAATTTCTAATTTGGTATTTAATTAGGGTTTTTTTATTTGTTCTTTCTCTAATTTTTTTAGTTGCATACTTAGTTCATTGGTTTCTTCTTTCTCTATTTTATTCATGTAAGCAGTTAAAGATATAATATATCTCCTAATAACTGCCTTGGCTGTATCCATAAGTTTTGGTATGTTATCTCATTATTCTCATTATTTATTTTTTTTAGGTTTTTTTATTTTTGCAAGGCAAACGGGGTTAAGTGGCTTGCCCAAGGCCACACAGCTAGGTAATTATTAAGTGTCTGAGACTGGATTTGAACCCAGGTACGCCTGAATCCAGGGCTGGTGCTTTATCCACTACGCCACCTAGCAGCCCCTTCATTATAAAGGATGAAATCATTAATTCTCTTTTTTTAATTTGTTGTTTGATCCCCTCATTCTTTAAAATGAGTTTATTTAGTTCCAAGTAATTTTAGGTCTGTCTTTCCATGGCTGTTTATTGCACATGATTTTTATTGCATTATGATCTGAGAAGGAAGTATTCACTATTTCTGCCTTTCTACATTTGATTATAAGGTTGTTATGCCCTAGTATATGGTCAATTTTTGTGCAAATGCCATGTGCTGCAGAAAAAAAAGTATATTCCTTTCTATTCCCATTCACTTTCCTTCAAAGGTCTATCATGTCTAGGTTTTCTAACAATCCATTTACTTTCTTAACTTCCTTCTTATTTATTTGATGGTTAGATTTATCTAAATCTAAGAGAGGGAGGTTGAGATCTCCCACCAGTAAAATTATGTTGTCTATGTTTTCCTGTAGCTCATTCAGCTTCTCCTCTAAGAATTTGGGTGCTATATCACTTGGTGCATACATATTTAGTATTGAAATTGCTTCATTGTCTATAGTATCTTTTAAGAGGACATAGTTTCCTTTCTTATCTCTTTTAATGAAATCTATTTTAGCACATGCTTTGTCTGAGATAAACATTGCTACCCCTGCCTTTTTTACTTCAGCTGAAGCAAAATATATTCTGCTTCAACCTTTTACCTTTATTTTATATGTATGTTTTTGCTTCAAATGAGTTTCTTGTAAGCAGCATAATGTAGGATTCTGGTTTTTTAATCCCTTCTGCTATTTGTTTACATTTTATGGGAGAATTTATCCCACTCACATTCTAAGTTATACTTTTTATTGCCTTCCATGTTAACTTCCCTCTGTATTTACCCTTTTTTACTTTATCCATATTCCACAGTATTTTACTTCTGAATACCACCTCCTTCAGTGTATTTGCCCCCTTATATCCATCCCCTCCCCTATCTTTCCCCTTTCCTTTTTCCCCTTCTTCCTTCCCTTTCTTTCTCTTAGTTCCCCTTTTGCCTCTTCCCTCCCCATTTCTACTTTTAATATTTGAAAGGTTCATAACTCTCTTAACTGAGTGTGTGTATGTCAATCTTTCTTTGAGCCATGAGATAAAGATCCAGGCAATTTTCACTACCTTCTTTCTTCCCCTCTATTGCAATAGGTCATTTGTGCCTTTTCTTGTAATGTGTTTTACCCCATCCAATCTCCTCCATCCTCCTGTCTCTTTACTCTACCCCTCATTTTAAGGAGATATTGTTTTTAAATCAGTCGCAGACAAGTCATGAGTGTCCATTACTTCTGGCTAAATATATTTTCTCTAATAGAATTACAATTCTCAGGAGTTAAGAGAATCTTTTTCCCAGGTGCAGACATATTCAGTTTCATATTGTTGGATAGCCATTTTTTTTCTTTTTCCTTTTTTTACCTTTTTGTATGTCTCTTGAGTGTCCTGTTTGAAGTCCAAATTTTCTATTTAGCTATGTTATTTTCATCAGGAAAAAGTTGGAAGTCTCCTATTTCATTAAATTTCCATCTTTTCCTCTCGAAGAGAAGGCTCAGTTTTGCAGGATAGTGAATCCTTGGCTGCATTCCAAGCAGCCTTGCTCTTTGGAATATCATATTCTAGGTCCTTCGATCCCTTAATGTTGGTGCAACTCAGTCCTATTTAATCCTTATTGTGGTTCCTTGGTATCTAAATTGTTTCTTTCTGGATGCTTGCAGGATTTTCTCTTTTATCTGATAGTTCTGAAATTTGGCCAAAATATTCCTTGGTGTTTTCGTTTTGGGATCCCTTTCAGGATGGGATCAATGTATTCTTTCAATAATTATTTTGCCCTCTGGTTCCATGATATCAGGACAATTTTCCTTCAAGTGATCTTGAAATATTGAATCCAGGCTTTTTTTTTAATCCTCAATCTCTTCAGGAAGCCCAATGATTCTTAAGTCTTCTCTTCTTGACTATTCTCTAGGTCAGTATTTTTGCCAATGAGTCATTTTATGTGTTCTTTTTTTGATCTTTTAGTTTTGTTTAACAGATTCTTGTTATCTCATGAAGTCATTAGTTTTCATAGATTTCATTCTTTTTCTTAGAGAAGAATTTTCTTCATTTACCTTTTGCAACTCATTTTCCAGTCAGTCAATTCTATTTTTGAGGAGTTTTCCATTTGCCCAATTGTGGTTTTGAGAGAATTATTTTCTTGTTCTGAGATGATAATTTCCCTTGCAAGGTCCTAATTTTCTCTTGGGTTTCTTTTCCCAGTTTTTCTAATTGGTTTTTAAACTCCTTCCTGATTTCTTCCAAGAAATCTTTCTGGCCTAGAGACCAATTCATATTCTCCTCATAAGTTCTAGCTCTTTCTGAGTTAGGGACTTTGTCTTTGGGGTAGTTTTCAATGGACCCCCCTTTCACCTGGCCTTTCTTTATTTTCCTAGGATCTTTTGTTGGGGGAGCTTCTGGTTCACAGGTCTTAGGTTCTGAAAACCCAGAGGCTTTGCTGAATGGGTTTAGTATCCCCAAATGGGCTGGCCACTAAGGGGTGCTCTAGGCTTTCTCTAGAGTGTCTGTGACTTTGATTTGTGGTCCATTTCCTAGGCCTGGGGGGGTGGGTGGAGCAAGCAGCAAGGTCTGAATTATCCTTGAAAATTGTGGGCTGGGGTCTCAGGCTATGTAATTAATCTTATTCCTTCAATCCTAAGAGAGATCTACTGCCTATACCTGAGCCTGGGGGTTGGGGTGGGAAGGTTGTTACTGTGTTGTTCTGGGAAGAGTCCCCCTCTCTCTCTCACAGGGATGGGGGTGGTTCTCAACTGGAAACACAGGGACTCTACTAAAATTTTGGCTGATGATCTTGAAGACCTGAGACCAGTGGAGCTGACTGGATTGATGTCTAGCCATGCTGGAGCTCTCCCACCTGCTGTGCTAGAACTCTCCCCACAACATCACTGGAGTTCTCCTGCCTGATTAGAAAGTCATAAACTTCCATGGATGTTCTGAGATTAGTCTGGATCTCATCCCACCACTCCTGCACAGGCTCTCTGCTCTAATTCTGAGACACACCTTGTTCTTCTTTGCTCTTCTATGGATTTTGTGGATTTGAATTCTGTTAAGAATCTCATTTCATATTACTTCTGAGGGAAAGCCAGGAGATCTTAGTAAAGTGCTTGACTTCTCTCCACCATTTTGGCTGGAAGAAGAAGTCATTTAAATTTTTTGCATTACCATGAGATTTCTAAGACTATAAGACTCAAAGCAAGTATTGAACTATATTATTAGCAGGTTTTATTTTTTTACTTTTGTTGTTGTTCAGTTGGTTTGGTTCAGTTGTGTCCACCTCTTTATAAACCCAATTAAGGTTATTGTTTGTTTGTTTTTGTGGCAGATACTGGAGAAGTTTGCCATTTCCTTCTGCAGTTCATCTTATAAATGAGGAAACTGAAGCAAAGTTAAGTGACTTGACCAGGGTCATACTAAAGAGTCTTAATTCCTCACTTATACTTCTCTATACCAAGGACTTCACAGATTTGGTTCAACAACAGCAATAGCAAAGATAAGACTTAGCAGATTGACTGAATGCAAGAAAAAGGAGGAAAAAGAAGATGAAGAGGTTAGTCAAGGTTACTGAAAAATCATATCTGGATGATTGAGAAGATAATGGTAGTGTCATCAGAAATAAAGAAGTTAGTGGAGTTGCTGGTTTTGGACTGAGGCTGGCTTCACCTTTGATTATGTTACATTTGAGATGCTGCTCATCAGGTAGATATGTCCTTATGTTCATATTTTCTAATCTATATATCTTGGAGAATTTTACTGAAGATCTTAAGTGAAAGCCATATTGAGAAGGTGAAACTGAGAGACTGTGTTCCCTCCTTTAGAAGTTTTAAAGAGAATTTCCAAACACAGTCATGTTAGCTAGAATTTAAACTGACCCAGGGAGTCACAGAATCATGGAAGATCCATCTTCTAAAAGGCTTTAGAAATCACTTAGTCCAACGTCCCCCTCCCCTGTCATTTTATCAGTGAAGAAACTGAGGTGCAGAGGACTTCGATGCCTTCCTTTCTAAGATTATTCTTTCATCTACTTTGTTTAATGTATATATAGAGATTTATTTATATAGATGTTGCTTCATCAGAATTTAAACTTTCTGAAGATGGAGATTGTTTTTTCTTTTTAATATACCTAGCACTTAGTACAGTGTCTATTATAGTGTAAGTGCTTGGACAGTTAGTTGTCAGTTAGTGTGGAATAAGGAATTCTTCTATAATGGTGAAATTATTTGAATTTCACTACATATTTAAAATAGGTTGGAGTCAATTGCCATATGTTAAATAACTAAACAATAACATAATTATAACTTCAAATAATATGAATTCAGATATATGGATCCACTCCAAGTGATGTAGTGATGTATTATTCTCACCTCACTGACTGAATAATATGAGATAGAGAGTAAATGTAGAGCCAGAAGTTTAACCTAAGCTGCTTGGGTCTGGTAATTTTTCCACTAAGTCTACTATTGATCTGAATTGGATTAGAAGCATTCAAGTGATGCAATTAATAGAGCAAGGGACTGACTTGGAGTCAGGAAGACCTGAGTTCAAATTCAGATTTAGATAATTGTTTTCTGTGTGATGTAGGGCACTTGTTAACTGACTGCCTCAGCTTACTCATTTGTAAAATGGGGATAATAAGAGCATCTACCCCTCCAGGATTGCTGACAGAGTCAAATGAAATAATATTTATATAGTCCTTAGCTTATATGTCCCTAGAACATATAAGTACTAGTTATATTTATTTTTATTATATTATTATTATTATGCCCTAAAGGTGATCTTTTATTTAGTCTCTTGTTTTTAGCAGATAATAAACTGTAATCTCTCAGATGAATGCCTTCTCATCCATTTGAGTATTCCTTTAAATCAAGGTGGGGGGACCTTCCTTCTGATAAGGGCCATTTGGTATTTTATAACAGCATTTGTGAACCATACAAAATTATCAACTTAGAAATTAACCTGCTATATTTAGTCAAGTATTTAATTAATAGATTTATTGAATTTAGAGTCCTATGATTGCTGTGGCAGAATCAGACCAAATGATTTCTTGGGCCTTATTTTAGGGGTATACTCCATATGCTGGAGACCTTCTCAGTACATCTCTAAGATACCATTGAAGTTCTTAGGCTATCCACTTACTATCTACTGCTCTCACCATATGACCATCTTTTCTTCCTACCATATATATCCCAGAGAACTTTGTTTTCTCCACTTCTCACATCCACCATTTACTGTTCCATTGTCCTCTCTGTGATATTCCATGTTATAGTTGGATCTAGAAATGATGAATGTCACCCTAAAGTAAGAAGAACTTATTCTAATTCTATTACTGCATATTTCCACCACACCATGGTGTGGAGGAGAGAGGAAGAAGGATCAAGATAGGAAGGGAGATATAGGGGGAAGGTTGGTCAAAGATTCTTTAGCTCTCTTTAGTTATCTTTTCATTCATATCTTGAGGTAATAAAATTAGCATAGCATAGTCTACTCTGAATAGAAGGATTTAATATTCAAACAACTCTCCCTTTGTTTTTGACCTTTTGTTCAACAAATTCGATATTCCATTGGATGGAAAAATAACAGAATTGAAAGTTGAACACCCACAATTGAGGGTTTTCTAACTTGAAATTCCCCAAAGTTCAAATGAAGCATCTCTTAACATTTAGAGGAAGTTTTGACTTTTTGTTGAAATGATCACCTAGGAAGCCAATTATAAAGCATTTCATATTTCCCTATAGGAGCAGTGTTATATTTGAAGGTTGAATTCCTGACAAAGTATTCAGTTTCAAATAGATCACAGATATGACCAAAAGCAAAGATGTTTCAACTTTAAATTTCTAGAATAATTTAACATAAACTTATACTAACTTGTATTTAGAACCCTGATTAAGGCTTTGACCACTGTTTTGCCTATACTACTGTCACAAACTTTTCAATCTTTTCCCTAACTCCAGTGTCAGCCTCTTCACTTTCTAATACATTCCCCAACAGTTACCAAATTGACCTTCCAAAGCTACTGGTCTTACCATATTTACTTCTCTCTGGAAGCTGAAGGGTCTCCCTATTACTTCTTGGCCTTCAAATTTAGAATCATGAACAATGTATCTCTAATCAGTATTTCTAAACTTAATGTGTACTACTTATCTTCAAATATTCTGCGTTACAGCCAAGTTTGCCTATTTGTTTTCCCCCACCACAAAATATTTCTGAGACTTTGCATAAGCTATCCTTGGAGATTAGAATGCTCTCTCTCCTCAGACCCACCTTTTAAATTCTCTAATTTCCCTTAAGTTTTTGCTAGAGCATCTGGTCTTATTGAAGCCTTTCCCAAGCTGCTGGGTTATTTGGTTTCCTCCTTTGCAAAGCTGTTTCCTATGTATTTCTTTTCTCTTGACTTGTCTGTGTCTGTGTTGCTAGACCATAATGGTGACAATGATGCTCATCCTACTGAGAAGCATTTTTTTCAGTGTTTGACATAAGATTCTGCTTCTGTTTATCCCAAGCTACAAATATCACTGCTTAATATTAAGCTAAATAAAGGCCACAGGAAAAGGTAAAGCTCAATTCAGTCTTTCTCACTCTTCACTGCACTGGGGCTGACAGAGACACTTTGTTGACTTACTATCAAGAGCACTCTACACCCTTGAAAATTATAAAACAATTAGCGTCAGCCCAGATTTAAAATTATAATGATAATGATAATAACAATATCTGAATCACAATAAAACAGTATTATTTCCTATCCGTCACCCAGATGCTCACTTCCACATTTTCAGAGAATAGCTAAATACCAAAAAATTAGCAGCATAATATTAGAGAAGAAAATTAGTGCAGGTCAAAAGTCCTGGGCAGAATTCTCAGTTGATATTTAATGCTTGTATGACCTTGGAAATGTCACTTATCCTCTCTGGGACTCAATTTCCTTATTTATAAAATGAGTATATTGGACTAGATTGCTTTGGAGGACTCTTCCAGCATATTTCAACATGTTTATGTATAGCTACATGATATGTATATGCATATGACTCTGCATACATGCATATATGTGTTCATTTATGTGAATGTGTGTGCATACATGAATATATATGGACCTACATGTGCATCTATAGATTGCATTTGCAAATCATTTTTCAGTTGTGTCTGACTCTTTGTGATTCCATCTGGGGTTTTCTTAGCAAAGCTACTGGAGTGCTTTACCATTTTCTTCTTCAGTTCATTTTATAGATGAGAAAACAGATAAATAGGGTAAATGATTTCCCCAGGATCAAATTGCAAGTGTCTCAGGTCAAATTTGAACTTAAGATGAGTGTTTTTGACTCCAGTTGAAAGGGAATTACCCCCCGATACTATGAACAAGTCATTTAATCTTTCAGAATCTTTCTTTCTTTATTCTGATAAAGGAGAAAATAATGTATACACTAATTTATGGGGGTTATTGTGAGCAGTGTTTTGATTCATTTAGGTAGATGTGGAGCACTGAAAACTTTAAACAGATATATAAATGTGATGATAGTGATGATGATGATGATGATAAACCTCAAAATGTTATATATGATCAAATCATTAGTATTAATGAATATTTCATGAGCATCTACTATGGATATGATACCACAATAGCTATTGCAGGAGAAAAAAAGACAAACCCAATTTATTCCTTATCTTCAAGGAGCTTATAGGTGAAATAAGAAAGGTACACAAATAACTTTACTCAAGATATAGTACATATAAGAGGCAAAGACAAGACATCTTTTCTGGTGGGAGAAGAATTGAGAGGAATCTCTCAGAGGAAGTGAGAAATTAAGGCTGGTGAGGAATCTGTTTGGGGTGAATTTGGGAAAAAAAACCTTTTATTTTCAAACTCTGAGTGGTAGTTGCCTATTTCATTCTCACCCTCTCAGTTAAAAAAAAAAAACAAAAAACAAAAGCATGATGTGGTATTCCTTTGTTCTGACCCCTTCTCATATCTCTAATAACTAGGTATGCAATAGTCATTCTTGATACTTAGGAATGCCCTTAATGTTTTGCTTTTACACTCAACCAAGGAAACTTTGGGGATGTATCTTTATCACTTTAATTATTAGCAGACATCTTGTCTGAATGGTTTCTGTGACACATGTCCATGGTTCATTGCATGTGGTAATTAAGAAAGAAAGAGACAACAGCAGTCTGGGCTGTTAAAAATCAGTCTGGTTGTGGAATGCATGATAACTCTATCTAGACCCACTCCCTCATCCCACACTCTCACATAGAAACAAAAACAATATCAAATAGTTATTATTTTAAGGTTTATAAAAGTACTTTCTTCACAAAAATTGCTTACTCCATTTCACAGAAGAGGAAACTGAGTCTCAGTGTGGTTAATTGTCTTGGCCTGGATCATATAGTATGTGTCAGAGTTTGTATTTGAAGTCTTGTCTTCTTGCTTCAAGTCCAGTGCTCTTCCTATTGTACCAAAGATGAATGCCTTCGAATAATAATCTCTACCATTTCTGGAAGTCCACAAAGCAGAAATCAGTAATTTCTAACCATTGGTTAGTACTTTTAGCTTCTCAACTTAAAACATTCACCACTTAAGAACAAGGATAACAGTTAATCATCAATTCAATGAGGTGATCCAATGGTTTATGGCCATTAGATTTTCATTCATTGTGTTCCTCAATTGTAGATGGAATCTCTTTTTATTAATTATTTCCATCTTCCTGCTGTGTTTCTTTGAAAATATCCTGATTGCTATTCTCAGCTATGTCTAGGAAAAGAATCCCCCAAATCCCATTTATCATTTAATTTTAAACACTTTTTTCTTTTTTTAAAATTTTCTAGTTCTTGATTCTCTCCCTCCTTCCCACCCTATCCCACCAATGGAAGGGCAAGCAATGTGGCATCAATTTTACATGTGAAACCATACAAGACTTATTTCCTTATTAATCATATCACAAAACACCCCCCAAAATAAAGCAAGAAAATGATACTTCAATTTTCACTCAAAGTTCATCAGTTGTCTCTCTAGAGTTGAATAGTATTTTTCATCATGGGTCCTTTGTAAGTGTCTTAGATCAGTGTATGGATCGGAGTAGCTAAATCTTTAAAATACTAGTATTACTATGCATGATGATCTCCTAGTTCTCTCACTTTACTTTGCATAAGTTCATATGGGTCTTACTATGCTTTTCTGAACCACCCCCCCTTATTATTTCTTTTTCTTTTTCTTTTTTTTTGGTTTTTGCAAGGCAATGGGGTTAAGTGGCTTGCCAAAGGCCACACAGCTAGGTAATTATTAAGTGTGTGAGGATGGATTTGAACTGAGGTACTCCTGACTCCAGGGCTGGTGCTCTATCTATCACGCCACCTAGCAGCCCCCCCCCCATCTTATTATTTGTATAAGACAATGGTACTCCATCATGATCATACACCACTACTTATTCCAACATTCCCCAACTGATGACCATCACTTCACTTTCCAATCCTTTGCCACCACAAAAAGAATTGTACTAAAATATTTTTGTACACTCAGTCATTTTCCTTTGATATCTTTGGGGTACAGATTGAATTGAATTATTGGATCAAAGGGTAGGTATGATTTGAGGCATAATTTTAACACTGTTCTCCTGATGGTTGGACTGGTTCACTATTGCTCAAACAGTTCATTAGTGTCCTTAGTTTTCCTCATCCCCTTCGAGAATATTATTTCTTATAGGTGTAAGATGGTACCTCAGAGTTGTTTTAATTGCTTCTCTAATCAATAGTGATTTAGAGTATTTTTGTATGATTATAGATGGCTTTGATTTCTTTGAAAATCACTTGTTCATATCATTTGATCATTTATCACCTTGAAAATTACTTTTATTTTTATAAATTTGACTCACTTTCTTATATATATTTGAGAACTGAGACCTTTTTCAGAGAAAATTGCTGTATTTTTAAAATATTGCTTAATTATCTATGGAAATTTTTTTTAGCAAACTGTAGTTTCCTTGTTTATGTCTTTTTAAAGTCTATTTTTGCATTTGCTTTGTCTGAGATCACCTGCCTTTTTTTTTTTACTTCAGTTGAAGCATAATAGATTATACTCCAGACTTTCATTTTAACTCTGTGTGTATCCTTCAGTTTCAGCTATCTCTCTTGTATATAACATAGTGTTGGATTCTGGTTTCTAATTAATTTTTCTATTTACTTCTATTTTATGGGTTAGCTCATTCCTTTCCCATTTTCCTCCATCCAATTTTTCTGTTTGTCTTTTTTCCTTCTTTTTATCCTACCCCACTTCAAAAACCTGTTTGCCTTACAACCACTGATTCCCTTAATTTTATGTATATATATATATATATATATATATATATATATATATATATATATATATAGATAGATAGATAGATAGAGAGATGGAGATAGAGATAGAGGTAGAGGTAGATGTAGAGGTAGATATAGATATAAATTAGATATAGATATAGATAGATATAGATATGATATGGATATGGATATAGGTCGATAAATATAGTTATACATATGTAGATTATATGAATAGATATGTGTGTGTTCTTCCCTCTTTTAAATCAATTTTGATCAAAGTGAGGTTCAAGCAATAAGGTCACCCTATGCTTATTTCCCTTTCACTATAAAAACTTTTGAAAGCAAATCCTTAGCTGAATAGGGGAAAGACAAAGAAAGATCACAAAAGAGAAAATCGATTATTTGTATTACAAGAAAATCATGTGCATAAGAAAAAAAAGAATTCTATCAAATAAGAAAAAAAAATCTTTGTTTCAAATGTCTCTCACTTTCTCTTTCTTTTTTTCTTTCTATGAATCAATGTATATACATATATGTGCTTACATAACATATACACACACATCCTTCCCACATCAAGACTTTCACTATCATGGTTTTGTTATATCATGAATTGACAGGATAAATTAAATGGGAAACTTTTGGGAAGTTTGCAAAAGCCATAGCTGACACATGAAGGTCAGCAGATGACATAGAAAAGTTTGGAAATTCAGAAAATGAATAAAATATGTGTATGGCATTGTATAATATCGACATACTTGATGTTTTTATATCATAATGATTCAGACTTCCTCTCTGGTACAAAGGGAGGGCCAAAAAAATTTTACATAGATTTTCCAGATTGCAGGGATGCTGCCTCCCTAAACATCACCATGTGGAAGGGATAACTATGTGTGTCTTTGTGTGTGTGTGTGTGTGTGTGTGTGTGTGTGTGTGTGACACAAATTAGACTGAGCCATTTCCCAATTGGTTATATTCAGAGAATATGAGCAAAAAGTTCTGAAAAGAATTATTAATTACTAACAGCCTTATAAAAGTGTTCTACAAGTCACTTCAAAGCAATTCCCAAGCTTCATTTCACAGATACCAAATTGCCATAAATCACAAAATATGTAAATAACATGCTTGAGTGCTAACTGAGGGGAAAAAGATACAGTGGCTAATGGTGATGTGAATTAGTTCAACCGTTTTGGAAAGCACTTTGGAACAATGGTCTAAAAATTAACTAAAATGTCCATTTTTTTCATCTTGTAGCTAGATTTTTAAGGATCTAATCTCTAAGGAGATTAAAGACAGAAAAATTTCTTATGCAAAGTGTTCTGTGTGGTAGAAAAAAAATGGAAAGTAAGTAGATACCCATGAATTAGGGATAGTACATGAATGTAATGGAACACACACATGGTTTCTTTATATTGTCCAGATTGCAAGATCAGCAATATGATCTAACTACTGATTGACACAGGACCTTCTCTATTTCCAGCCTTGGTCACTTTGCTCTTCTATAGACAATCTTTCTATTTTGTATTTGTATCCCTAGCATTTAGTACAGTGTCTGGTACATATTGTTATTTAATAAATGTTTATCAACTGACTGGTGCATTTTCTATATATGTGTGAAATCATTTGAGGGACTGTACTTATTTCTGCCACTCTGCCATCTTGGCTCAACCTCTCAAGGTTTGTCCTTGGAACAAGAATAGACTTCCAGTGATGGTATTTGGCCATGAATCATAAAATACCAAGTGTCTAAGGGATTAAAGTTTAGGATCATTGAGAGGGCAATGGAGAACAACCTGGTGAGTGGGACGTCACTGAAGCACACTGGAAATGAAGGATAGTATTTTTAAAGTTGCTTAAAGGGTTTTATTAAATAAAACATGAATGGAAATAATGGTCCAATCATGTAATGAGAATATGGATCAATTAGCATTAAAAAAAATGACATGAATTTTGATGAAGACTCTAGCATTTTGACAGACATTTCTCTCTCTCTCTCTCTCTCTCTCTCTCTCTCTCTCTCTCTCTCTCTCTCTCTCTCTCTCAAAAGATTTGATGAAGGAAACATATTCTTACCAAAAGATGAGAAGGAATAGATGTATTGCAGTTTACTCTGGTGGAGGTGAAACCCACATCAATGAGATTATAGAGTCTTCAAAATGAAAAAGTTCATGTTTACCAGTATCTCAGACATTTAATTAGTGACTATATGAGAAAGTATATTGTAACCATAATGTGTCATATAAATGTGAATTGCTGTTATTCTTTTTAATACCATTATCATTTTTGGCATGTTATCTTCTGTTATTGGGGTGCTTTCACATACCATTTGGACATCTTAAGAATAAAAGTTTTAAATTTGTCCAAAAACAGTGTGCCTAGATTCCTTGTCCTATCATTAGTAAATTTCATGTGTTAAAAGCAAATTAATCTGAGCAATTAAAATAATTGTTGTTAATAAATACTAAGTTGACCTAGAATGAAATCAAGTGTCTACTGATTGATAAATTAATTTATAAACTTAGGAGACCATGTGCTGCCATGGAAAGAGTATTAAAGACATTTCTGGAATCAAGGGGACCTGTTTGACCCTTGGTTCTGCCACTAGCTTACTTCACCTCTGTGTATCTCATTTTATTCATGTGTAAAATAGTGAAGTTGGACTAGTTGACCTCTAATATCCTTTCCTGTATGGCATTTATGACCATCTAGAAAACCTAAATCTGTAAAGTAACAAATGCAGAAATAAAACAAATTCTGATTAAAGATTTCTCATCTTGCTCTACAAAACAGGTTATGCTTAGCTAAAACTCTTTCATATACATTCCTGCAGTTTAGAAACTTACCCTTATTTTTCCTTGGACCAGTTGATATTCTCCTTCCTCAGAAGTTTTATTCATAAAAAAAGGTTTATTATTTGCAAATGGAGATACTAAAGTGAGTGTCAGCCTTAGATTCAGGTAGAACTGGATTTAGATCCTATCTCTGAAACATTCTAGCTGTGAGACTATTCAAGAATAACCAAATTTCTCCATTAAGAAGTCAGGATTTTTGGGACTTTGTTATAGAGGACAACATTGACTGCATTTGTATTCCTTTAATAAGTAGGAGGAACATAAGGCACTTAGTGCCTAGATTCTGATTAAATTAAGAAACTATAAAATATTTACTTCATCCCCCTGAAGACTTCTCCCAAGGTGATCTCCTTTCTGACCCACTGTGGTCCTTCCCCAGGTGGCACAGTCATACATCTGGATCTCTTACAGTCTCTGAAAACAAGAATCAACATCCTATCTAACCTCTCCTCTAGGTTGATATCCATTTAAGGTCCAAGGCATCTGCCACTTTCACCACTTTTCCCCATCCACCTTCTCTCCTTTTACTTTGTGGTATGCTTTCTCTGTGCACCACAATCACTAGGTATTATGTCTTTTTCTCTTGTCACCTCGGGCTCTCTTACAAGACTCTAAGCTTCAAGAGTCATCCACATACTTTCACAGAGGGAGCCTTCTATCATGAGCATTCTCCATAGTAATGAAATTAGAGAGAATGACATCATGTCTGGTAACCTACATCATGTACACCCTAAATAAGTGAGAAATTGGTGAATCTGTAAGACTGCCTTAAAGCCCAAGTCTCAGACAATATAGGCAAATAATCTTTGGCTCCATTGGTTGGTTGTATGTGGTGCTATTTTCCATATAGCAATATGGAATTGCTTTATTAGAATTTATTAGAATATAATAGAATTCTTTATTATCTTCATTTTAGGTACCTCAAAGAATGTTGAGGAAAGCATTCGTTTCTTGAGCTTCTTATGGTTTACTAAGTCCAAGTTCATAGCATCATAGATTCAGAATAAGTAAATGATTTTTAGAGGCCACCTAGTTCAATGCCCATACTTTACACATAAGGAAATGGGGGTACAGAGAGGTTAAGGGACTTATCCAAGATCATCCAGGTCATTAGTACCAGAACCTAGGTTTTAAAGTGGGTGTTATGAATTCCAACACAGTATATCTTGTTTTTACAGTAGGAATAAAATTGAGATGAAACTGAAGTTTTTGAACCTAAGCTTTTCCCCCCTTTTAGGGATTTTAAATAGGAGACTTGGTGCTAATTTGTTTTATTTGGGAAATTGAAATCCATTTTGGTATCAGTTGGCTCCTAGCCTCGGGAGTTTCAAATGGATTTGGGGGGTGGAGATTCAGTCTTGCTCTCCTACCCATGAATTTAGTTTTCTCTCTCCTCCTTAGTACCATGCTCTCTGTGTAATGCTTAATGTATCTCCTTCAGACTGACAAAGGCCTCTTAATGCCAGTATTGGAGGGGCAGGAATGTCATTTATACCTATTTGTCATCTTCAAGGTCAGTCAGGATACACCTGCAAACCTCAGAGTTGTAATGTAAATCCTGCCTACACACAAATGCTTGTCTGTGATTGGACTATTTTGAATAAAAGATTATTCTGAGGCTCATATTTTTTAAGAGCCAATTAAAATCTGGGTATTGTTGAATACCCCATATTTTTTAAAATTCACTGTTTTACCCAGCAGCATTTCTTCACACACACATACACACACACACATACATACATACATACAGAGATACCATACATGTGAGAGGAATAGAACTCAAACAAGGGGAAATAAAACAGATCCCTTGTCTTCAATATGTGGTATGTGTGTGTGTGTGTGTGTGTGTGTGTGTGTGTGTGTGTGTGTGTACACATGCATACTGTGGGTGGGGGTGGGGGAGTGTTTGACTATGTATATAAATCTCCATGGTAACTGGAGATAGAAGAGAGCAATTAACAAAATTTGACAAATTACTTTAAACTAGCACGTGGACATTTTGAAGTAGGCAGGGAAATGAACTGACTTGCTTGCTTTCTCCTTGCTTTCACTTACTTCCAATTTTCCAAGTTGGTGTTTTCCGTGAAGACCAGCCGATTAAATAATAAGAACACTCCAAAGCAACTTTGTCATCATTGAAGCAATTATTATTAATCTCTGAGTGGTATAAAATCATTCATTGGCCTCATTGAAGAGCCTAGAGCAAATCCTTTATTTTATGAAAAGGACTAAATGTGAATAAGGAAAAAAGCTCCTGTTGCCAGGACTTTAATAAAATAAAATACGCTGAACTGTGTAGTTCAAAGAGTGAAATTTTATATTGCTATTACAATTTAATAATGTCATGCAAAGGAGGCTAAATGAGAAGGTTACATTGGAGTAATGGCACATAGAAAAATTCATTAAGATAAAAATTAAAAATATTTTTTATATATTTACATACATCAATAATTTACAGCATATCTTTAGCAAACTGTCAGAATGACAGGTAGCTATTGTGGGAATCTGTGGCTGCTGTCAATGTAGATTCTCAGGATTAGTCATGGTTGACTGTAGAGTCAGGCACTCTGTGTTAGAATACTTGGGTCCTGGTTTGATTTTTGAACATAACATCATTGTATTGAACTTGGGTATTTCATCAACTTTTCTGATCATTAATGTCTTATTCTATGAGGTGGTAAATCTATAGCCATTTCTTCCTATTCCACTGTTGTTTGAGGGATGATGATAGATAAAAATAGATTTTGAGACTGTTCGGAAGAAAAGATAAGGTGGGGAATAAGGTAGTAGCCTAGCCAATTAAGAGGAGAACCCGGAGGGAATGGATTCAGGGAAACCCATGAAGAAGAGGTTTTAGGAAGAGCAGTAGACAAGAGGCTTGAAAACTGAAAAACAACAACAGCATTGAATTAGAAATTAAGAGATCACTGGTGACATTTAAGAGAATAATTCTGGTCCTTTGATAAGACTGGAAGATAGACCAGAATGGATTATGAAGAAAGAAAAAGAAGACAATGAATATGCTTTTATTTTTAGAAATTAGATTATGAAAGGAAAGAAAACTTGATGGTAAGGTAGGTTTTATTCTAGATACGTAAAATGAAGAATGTAGAAAAAAGGTCTCTAAGTTCTTTTATGGATCAAATTACAAAGCTCCTGTAATCATAAATGAAAATAGGGTTTTGAATCAATTTCTAAATAATCAATACAAACTGATTTCTTAAAATTCATTTCTCCAAATAATCTTCAAAGAGAACAGACCTCTGAGTGATGCAGCCAATACAACTCAAAAATCATTTATTATGCATCTACTATATACTAAGCATTGTGTTAGGTACTGGAGTTTCATAGACAAAGATGAAACAAACAGTCCTTATCTTTAAAAAAACTGAAGTTCAAAGGGGCTACACAGGATATGTATAACTGTGGAGTATTTTGAGGAGGTTTAGCATTATAACAACTGAAGATCGAGGAAGACTTAATAAAGAAGGTAACAAATACCTAAGTTGACCCTGCAAGGAAGAAAATGATTCTGGGAAATAGAGATGAGTAAGCAATGTCTGTGTAATTTAGGTAGATGTTGGGCCATATCAATGTATGAAATAGGAGGTGGAATGGTCATTGCATAGAATATTTGGTATCTTAATGTGTCTGGAATCCATTAATAAATGAGAATAATAGGAAATAAGTATAGAGAAGAGGGAAGAAGCATTTATTAAGTGCTACTATGTCCTAGATCAAATATTCTAGCACTGTGCTAAGTGCTTTACAAATAAATATATCAATTGATTCTCACAACTATCTTGTAAGATAGATACTATTATTATGTTAATTTTTATAGTTGAAGAAACTGAGGCAGAGGTTAAGTGACTTTTCCAGGGTCATACAACTAGCAAGCTGGGAAGCTGGATTTGAACTCATGTCTTCTTGATTTCAGGTCTAGTACTTTACCAGTTTGCCAACCTAGCTGTTTCATACTAGAGTGGCCTACACTGAAGAGTTTTTATTTTATTTTATTTTATTTTTTACTCAAAGTAATCGAGGAGCCATCTGGAGAAGGAAATGGAGAACCACTCTGGTATCTTTGCCAAGAAAATCCCAAATGAAGTCACAAAGAGTTTGAAGCCACTGATGTGACTGAATAGCAAAATTTAAGGAGCCATTGAAGATTCTTTTATTAGGAGAGTGACATGATCTGTCCTGTACTTTAGATCATTTTGGCAGCTGCATGAAAAGAGATGGGAAAGGCTACAATTTAGGAGGCAAATCACTTGCCCTTTGTAGGGTTTGAACTCCTCATCTAAGAAATAGGATAATAATTAATAAGGATTATCATGCAGAGAAACACTGATTTTCTGTGGCTGTATTCCTTAAGAATTATATTAAAATAGGGGTGGCTAGGTGGCATAGTGGATAAAGCACCAGCCCTGGAGTCAGGAGTACCTGGGTTCAAATCTCAGTGGTCTCAGACACTTAATAATTACCTAGCTGTGTGGCCGTGGGCAAGCCACTTAACCCCATTTGCCTTGCAAAAACCTAAAAAAATTATATTAAAATAGAATTATTTGGGGAAATTTTTAAATATGCTAAAGAAGCTTGATATTTAAAAGAAGCTTAGGGAAAATTATTTTTTTCAGATAAGGCTCACTTTTTATTTTATTTTAAAGACTCCTTTATTAGGGTAAAAACATCAGTTGTACAAAAATATTTTTAATAATCCTGTTTGTGGTGGCAAAGATTTGGAAATCAAGTAAATGTCCTTCAACTGGGGAATGGCTTAGCAAACTGTGGTATATGTATGTCATGGAATACTATTGTTCTATTAGAAACCGGGAGGGACAGGAATTCGGGGAAGCCTGGAGGGATTTTCATGAGCTGATGCTGAGTGAGATGAGCAGAACCAGAAAAACACTGTACACCCTAACAGCAACATGGGGGCGATGATCAACCTTGATGGACTCGCTCATTCCATCAGTGCAACAAACAGGGACAATTTGGGGCTGTCTGCAATGGAGAATACCATCTGTATCCAGAGAAAGAACTGTGGAGTTTGAACAAAGACCAAGGATTATTAACTTTAATTTAGAACAAAAACCTGATATCTTATTGTCTGATCTTGCTATCTCTTATACTTTATGTTTCTTCCTTAAGGATATGATTTCTCTCGTCACATTCAATTTGGATCAACATATACCATGGAAACTATGTAAAGACTGGCAAATTGCCTTCTGTGCAGGGTGGGGGAGGGAAGTAATTTAGGGGAAAATTTGAAAACTCAAAATAAATAAAATCTTTTAAAAAAGACTTCTTTATTTCACCTATTTTATTAATTTAGATTTTAAAAATATATTTGAAAATGTTCTTAAAATGGGATATATTCACTTGTGGATCTGTGATTTCTTTTCACTAATTGTAACCCTTCTACATCCTCTTTTAATGTGATTCTTGTCCATATCCTGTAACCATTAATAACAGATTCTCTGTCACTGTTGAGGTATGCTGAAAGAACTGTTCCCTTTTCCTGTCTATTTGTTGAACTTTCAGTTTCATCTAGTAATGCTCTCAGATTATCTGGCATACATACTAAACTCTAGACCAGTTTATAGTTCCCTCAGATGCTCAGAATATTGTTTGGTTTTTAATGTTACTGTAATGTTTTGTAAATGAACTTGTACTTTAAATCAGTGTTGCCTTTGGCTTCCACATCTCATCACTTGGCAAAGAGACTGAATGTCTGTTTGCTACAGTGTTGTCTGAGCTCTTCCAGTCTCCTTTCTGCACCAACAAAACTTCTCTATGAAATGGAGATAGAATCAATGTCTGCCAATTTCTCTTTTTTTCTGAGTCAAGCTTATTTAAATTGGAACTGTGGTAATTACACAATCTTTTCTCATATTTATCCTTTCTTTTAATGTGGTATTTATATTGGCCTTTAACCTAGCCACTTATTCTACCTACTCACTGATAACCAGATTTGAAATGGTTCCCATACTTATTAACCAGCTATTTTCTGTTGAAGTGTAATCAGTTGTCCTTCCTTCCATTCTCCCTTCCTTCCTTCCTTCCTTCCTTCCTTCCTTCCTTCCTTCCTTCCTTCCTTCCTTCCTTCCTTCCTTCCTTCCTTCCTTCCTTCCTTCTTTTTGTTTTTAGTTGTTTTATTTACCTATTTATTCATTTTCCCCACAGTACATATTCTTTTCTATTTAATATTTATTTATTATCATTTTGTACAATTTTTTATACATTATTTTATACATTTTTTATACATTAATAAAATATTCTTGTTTAAGAGTAAACAAAATAGACTCTCTTGAGCAATAAAGTAAAGGGGAGAGAAAAAAATTAAAATTAAACTTAAAAAATAATAGTAATAATTGTAGGTATGGCCAGGTGGCACAGTGGACAGGGCACCAGCCCTGGAACCAGGAGCACCCATGCCTATATCTGGCCCTCTACACCCAAGAATCACCCAGCTGTGTGACATGCAAGCCACCCCAACCCCACTGCCCTGCAAAAACCCCCAACAAGAAAAAAAAAGACCTAAAATAAAATAAAACAGTAATAACAGTAGGGGTGGCTTGGTGGCAGATAGAGCACTGGCCTTGAGCCAGGAGCACCAGCATCCGAATCTGGACTCAGACACCCAACGATCACCCTGCTATGCAGCCCCAGGCAGGCCCCCCAACCTAATTTGCCCTGCACCCCCCAAAACACCAGAAATTGGGGTCAGGTTATGACAGAGCTCAAAAAAAGACTTTGAAAATCAAATGAGGGAGTTAGAAGAAAAACTGGGAAAGGAAATGAGAGAGATGCAAGAAAAAACATGAAAATGAAGTCAGCAGCTTAGTCAAGGAAATCCAATAAAACACAGTACATATTCTTAACAATCCATAAGTCTTTGGTTTATTTCAATCCTTGATCCTTAAACACACTTTTCAACATAAATTACATTGCCTCTTGCCCCAACTTTTGCATTAAAGTTACCAAATACAAATTTGTAGATTGACTTGATTTCGGGGATTCTTATTAAATGATTTCTTTCCTCCATTAAGGAGCATATATTCTAAAGGGGAAAGACAATACATAGAAAGATATTTGGAAAGACTGGGTAAGAGGGCATCAGCAATAGGAAATTGTGAGAAGACAGGAGATGAATGACATGAAGGCCCACAAAGATGAGAGGAAAGATCACCTGTCAGAGCCAGGATGCCTTGGAACAAAATGCAAGGTATTTTTAAAATTTATTTTGTTTTGTTTTGTTTCTGTGGGAAGAGAAAGGGGAGATGATTCAAGAGTAAGGACATATTGTTGATCTTTATCCCATGAAATGCTACTTTATATTTTCTCTGAGAATGGGATAATACCAATTCTACCAACTCCCTTATTTTCTCTTCTTAGGAGAACCACCAATCATCAGACCATCATTTATTGTCTATAACTTCTTTAGATCCCCTGTTTTAATTTATGGTGAGAATGTTAAATTGGATGTGATTCACTTTTTCTAGGAGTGTGTGACACTTGGTTACTTGTTGAACAAAGATTACATATTAGAAGTGCAATTAGTTAAATTAATGTTTATAGGCAGTCTAAGAACGGTGTGATTCTTAGCACCTTCTACCCCTGTTTTTAACTGTTCTGTACATCAGTCTCTTCGAAATGATAGCAGAGGAGGCAGGAAGGCAACATTTTACATTTTGTATCCTTCAGGGGTCTCTTTCAATGAGATCTATGACCACTCAAAAAAGTTGCTTTTTTTTGTTTGTTTTGCATTCCACCTTAATAAAACTTTACAGATGATGAATGCAGCATCTGAATAACTCAGATCATGACATAAAGTTGAATGAGAAGTTGATTGAGTTATCACAACATGTATCTTGGACAGAATTGTAGTTGGATAATGATCCAGGCCTGGAAGAAAGAGAGCAGACTGAACTATATTTTACGAATTGTAACAAAGTAGTCTCTACTGTGAAACCTTCTCTTTTTAACACTAATATTCTCCCAGTGATACTATCTAGCTGTGTATCATGGAATGCCATCATTTCAGAAGAATCAGCACTGCAATTTACCAAGAAGGAAATGGATAGATATTATATATATATATATATATATATATATATATATATATATATATATATATATATTGTGTACAGTGGGAGGAATCATACAGATCACAAATCACAAAGCATCAATCAATCATTTATTAAATATCTACTATGCGCTGGATTCAAGACCAAAAAACATTTTTAAAAACCCTTCCCTTAAAGAGCTTGCATTCTATTGAGGGAGACAACATATATACACACATGTACATATATATGTATACACACATACATACACACAAATAACTTTTTTTTCAAAAATTAGGGACTAACTGAAGGATCTGGAGTAGACTAATATAGAAAGGGCTCTTGTACTGAGCTCTAATGGAAACTAAAGCTTTAGGCAAGAATGAATTAAGATACATGCCAGTGGAAAGGGGGGTGAACAATCATGAGTCATCATGTTGTCTAAGAATTCAGGAACCACTAAGATCAAAACAATACATATCAGAACCCTCCCTATAGGAGGGAGCATTAATTTTTATCCTTTGAGAGATTCATGATTTCTACTAGAGTGCATACTTTCTTCAATAATACAGATTATAACCCATTTACATTCCACTTATCACTATGACTACCTTCTCCTTTTGAGCCTTTGCAGATCTATTTAAGCTTAGTCCCAAGACAACAGTCATATGGTCTATGTCTGTGCTCCTATATGAAGAATTTCTAGCTTGTTAGCACTTACTAGGGCTTCTACTCTGCTAGAATATATATCCTGGAGTTATCCAAATAGAACTTTAGAAGAGGTATGATGATGATGATGAAGATGATGATGATGAGGAGGAGGATGGTATGATGGCAATGATAATGATGGCACGTTTTGTTATACATTATGGCTTATAAAATACTTTCCTCACAATTACCTTGTGAAGATCGTCAAGTAGTAGTATTATTATTCCTATTTTACAGATGAGAAAATTGAATCACAGTCACTTGATTTACACAGTCAAAAAAGTTGAATGACTTGCCTAAGATTATATGGTTAGTAAGAGATGGAGCTGAGACTAGGAAATGCAACATCTGGAAGGGTTTTTTGAGGACCTTATTCAAAGTGTTTTGGTTTACAACCAGTGTCTGTTGACTGAATTTCCTTGAAGACCAGTAGACATGAAATTCTGAAGACTACTTCTTTCTATAGTCATTCACTAAAATCAATTTTTCAGCTTTCCATTGTATTGCCTTACCAGATATTTTGGCTGTTTGGTCTAGATTTATATTAATATAAAAGCCCTTGGTTTGCTATTTTCCCTTTCTGTTACATCTCACCTATTTCTTGATCTGTCTCTGTCTCTGTCTCTCTTTTCTCTCTGTCTCTTTGTCTCTCTGTCTCTCTGACACACACACTCTCTCTGTCTCTCTCTCTGTCTCTCTGTCTCTCTGACACTCTCTCTCTCTTAGATCTTTTGTGATAGCTATTTCCTTATATAAGGTTATTATATCATATTTTCAAATTGCATTTCTCTTTTCTCTCATGTCTTATCAGTAGTTTTGGTTTTTCTTCATACCATATTTTTTCTAAGACTTCTTTCTTAGGCTTTTCAGTTCTTGTTTCCCCAGCAGTCTTCCTAATTTTATTTCATTGGATCATGAGATTTCAAAATTAAGAAGAACCTTAGTGGGTGACTAGGTTGACCTATACGCTCTCTAAACATATCTAAATGACTAGCCATTTCTTCAAGACATTGACTGAGAGGAGAACATGATTATCTCCTAGGGCAGTTCATTTCACTTCTACTTTTAGGTAATCATAATTGTTTTATGTTTTTCTGTATGTCATTCACATTTTGTCTTGTTGAAATTTTTCTTTGTTGATCCAAGTTTTGCATTTGGGGGCCATGTAGAACAAATTTAAGCCTTTTCCCAAGGTACAGCCCTCCTAATCCTTGAGGACAGCTATAATTTCCTTTTCTTAAAAAATGTTTAGTATTTTATTTCTGCCCAGTTACATGTTAAAATAACTTTTACCATTTGTTTTTAAAAATTTTAGTTCCAAATCTTTCCCTTCCTTCCTCCCCATCCTACTGAGAAAGCAAGTAATTTGATGTAATTTATCCATGTATGCTCATATGCATTTCAGTTATTAAGACCTACTATAGATTAAGCAAGAGAAGTATTATGATGGTAGTGAAGAGAGGAGAGAGAGCTGGCCTCAGAATCACTAGGACTTGGGTTCAAGTTATACCCTAGCACCCACTGACTGTGTGAATCTGGACAAGTCACTTAACCTCTCATTGACCCTAGGCAATTTTGCAGAGCAGTTGTTGATTTGTATCTGAAGTTTCAGTCAGAGTTTCCTACTCCAATGAAATCATAGGTGAAAAAAATATAGTTTAAAAATCTGGCATAAGCGGGGAATACAAAAATAAAAATGGACCTCCAGGGGCTCAATTTCTGTTTGCACTGAATGCTGGTTGACCCTACAGCAGACTACGTCTCTCTAGTATCAGATATGTAATAGTTCCTGCATTAGTACTACCTTCCCTACCAAGCATACATTTGGGAGAGTATAGGAAGTAAAATCTAATTTTCCTTAACACAGACATATAACCTCTCTATCTTTGTACTTGAACCAGTTTCTGCTCAGGTCTACCCTGCTCACTCACTTTTGGTTGATTGAGACCTCTGACCACCAAAACACTCCTTTGTCTGGAATGCCTTCTTCAAGATATGATTGGTTAAATGCTTTCATGGATGTAGATACTCTATGCTCTGGTCCAGATCTCATCCCATGCTCAAGTCTTCTGCAACTTTTGTATGTTTTGCCATAAAGTTACCATTGATATACTGAATAATTTTCTCTAGGTCTTTAACTTCTACTGTTTATTGATGGAGCATGTATCCAATTGTTTTATGTTCTGGATACATACCTAGAACACTTCTTGTTCTAGTAATATATTTCTCAGATAATATAATTTATATCATTTATTGAGTTAAAATCATGGTTGAAAACATGTAATATAATTAAGCAAGAAATAGAGTACAAGAAAATATGGTATAGTTGATAGAGTATATCTAGAGTACAATTGCAAGATGGATGATTTTGACAATATTAAATTATAAAGGTTTTGCATAGTGGAAGCTAGGTGGTGCAGTGAATAGAGCATCAGCCCTGGAGTCAGGAGGACCTGAGTTCAAATCCAGCTTAATAAACTTAATAATTGCCTAGCTGTGTGATCTTGGGCAAGTAAAGGTTTTGCACTAATTAAATCAAGGCTGCCAAAATTAGAAGGAAAACAGAAAGTTGGGAAATAATTTTCACTAGGGGTTCTGATAAAGGTTTTATTTCTAAAATATATAGAGGATTGCATCAAATTTATGAGGTTACAAGTCATTTCTCAGTTGACAAATGGTCAAAGGATATGAACAAACAGTTTTCAAATGAAGAAATTAAAACTATATATAATCATATGAAAAATTATCCAAATAATTATTGAATAGAGAAATGAAAATTAAGATAACTATGAAGTTCTACACCCCACCAGAATGGCTAAGATGACAAAAAAGGGAAAATGATCAATGTTGGAGAGATTGTAGGAGGATTGGGACATTAATGCATTGCTGGTAGAGTTGTGAACTGATCCAACCATTCTGGAGAGCAATATGGAACTATGGCCAGAGAGCAATAAAGTTGATAATATCTTTTTGATGCAGAAATTCCAATTTTAGGCCTATATCCAGAAGAAATCATAAAAAATGAGATGTCCCATATGTTCTAAAATATTCAAAGTTGCTCTGTTTGTAGTGGCAAAGAATTGGAAATTGAGGGGATGCCCATCAATTGGTGAATGGTTGAAGAAATTATGGTATATGAATATTATGGAATATTACTATTCTATAAATGATTGGCCTCTAGAGAAGCATGGCATGACTTATAGGATCTGATGCTGAGCAAAAGGAGCAGAACCAAGAGAACAATGTTCACATTAACAACAACATTGTGAGATGATCATCCTTGATGGATGTATCTTTCCTCAGCAGTTCAGAGAACTAAGACAACCCTATTAGACTGGCTATAGACAATGTCATTCCCATTCAGAGGATGAAAAACAAAACAAAGCAAAGCAACATCAAAAAAAGTCCTACAGAATCTGATTCAGTCAATCACTTTAAAAAAATCCTCTTATGTATTTCTTTCCCTTAATCCTAATTCCTTGTACTGAAAATGACTAATCTGTAAACATGTTTAACATGAATGTGTATGTGCAATATTCACCTGACTGTTCGCCACTGAGAGGAAGGGGTTGAGAAGAGAGGGTAAAAGGAAATTATGTAACTTAATAATATGCATATGAATGAATGTTGAAAAAATTTCATAACATGTATCTGGAAGAATAAAAGATCAATAAAAAAAGAAAGAAAAAATGTTATAGTCAATGGAATCTACCATATGCTTTGAGTTTTGAATGATCTAAATTCTGATTCTTCTGAGATGGTTATATGATTTACAGCTACATAGTTCCATAAGGAGAAATAATATTCTTAAAATGGGGTTCCTTTCAAATAACTGCTGAGTCATTTAAAATACCACAAAATTTCCCAAATGCAATCCATCCTGTTTTGTTCTTCTTGTTCAATTTTCAGTTTAGCTTATTCTACATCTGTAGGACCTATGCAAGATATATGGACTAACTAAATGTGCTGATCATCCAACTGCTTATCCTTAATAATTTGGACAACAAATAGTCTTAATCCACTTAGGTGTTTTTTTTTTTGACTGTTTGGGCTGTTAAGATGAATTCTTTTGAGTTATTATGGATCCCATTAGAGTCTATAGCAATTGCTTTTCTAACTATCAACACCAACTATTGACCAATTCTCATCAATGATCAGGTGAGTCAGTTGAGCTGAAGCAGCAATGTATTCTATGGAAGATATGGGGCAAGCAGGAAGATCAAAGTAATACCATCATCTTCATTCATATTCAGGTAGTGTCAGTCCAGAACATAGAATTCCCAAAATTGTAATGCATCCACCACATTCCTTCTTCCATTATACTATCAACTTGGGTCCATCCACTGTTCAAGAGAGCAGTCCTTCTGGATACTTGCCTGCAGTCCCTGGCAGGACCAACACCAACTATCAATCATCTATCAATTTACAGGCAAATCTAAGAGCTTTGGTAAAAGCTGAGCTCTCTCTCTAGACCACTAACCCACTTCTAGGTCAGCTTTCAAAGTCATTGTTCAGGGGAACAATATTTGTGGAGATTTTACCAAGCAATTGTTGAAACAGATGCTTCAGCCCTTCCCTTCTCAGTAGCCACAGTTATTGAAAGCTCAGAAAAGAAAGTTCTCACCACCAAGGCATTTTCACTGTCACATAGTTCTGTGTGCTAAACGAAGATGCATAACTATGCTCTTTTCTCCTATATATTAAGGAGACTGGATCTTTCCATCTGATTTGCAGCTGAGACTTTCTATGTTTTAGTTCCTACTGTTAGAATGTGATCTTTTTGAGTTCAGTGATTCATTTCTATTTCTATACTCAGTGTTTAGTTTAGTGGTTTCTTTGCATATAGGACAAATTTAGTAAATAATTTTTGTTTCCTCTCTCCCTCCCTTCCTCTTTCCTTCTTCCTTTCCTTTGTTCCTTCCTTCCTTCCTGCATTTGATACTTTCTGTAAATCATGGAATCTAGAGAAATTAACTATCTGTAGGGAATCCCTTTGCCTTTTTCTCTAGAAATCCTCCATGACAACAGTGAATACTTTTGATGAACATAGCTTTCCCTGTGTTCTACCTCATTCAATATTCATTATCAGGGCACCACTATGCAAAGTTATCATTCAAATATCTTCTATGATTAAAACATACAGTCTCATTTTTATTTAATGAGTCAAAATTATAAACAATCTGCAACTAACAAATTCAATGAAATCTCATATTCTATTTACTTCTGACTCAATTGGGTAACTATGCAGATGTGAAGATATATTGACTAAATTATTTGTGAAATCCAGTCTGTTCCAGCCTCATATTTTCATCAAATATACTCTATATGTATGCCTAAATATCATCCTTAAAATGCATTTTTATAGAAATCAGAAAGTAGACATTTGAGTTGGTAGCTATGTTCTCATTCTTTAATCAGGAATAATGCTGTCCATTTTCCTCCAATTTATTTGGTATATTTCCCTTTTTCAGATATCTTAAGAATTGATCCCTTAATGCTTTCAAAAGCTTTTCATCTCCATCAAGGATTTTTCCTATGCTCATTTTGTCTGGTCTAAGTTGCTCTGCCTATGTTTATCTTCTTTAGTGTCATTTCTACTTCATCAAAAAAGCACATTAGGTATGAAGATGTCAGTGTCCAAATGTGGTCATCAATGATGAAATTAGTTTATTATAGCAATGCTGAAAGATATTCTCCCTTTTCCATCTGTGAGTGTCTTGGCAGTTTCATCTTTAATGCTCTTAGGATGGTTTGGCTAAATTGACTCATGCCAAGTTTCCTGAAGCTGTTATTTTCATCTTGCTATTCATCCTTCATTTTTGAAGAGGATTAATGACATCTCAGGGTGATATCTTGATTTATACATGAATTGGATTTAAATGAGGTAGAATTGCACAATCATCACTTTCACTTTCTATCCTAGAATTATTGAAGTTCAATGGCAAGATAAAAGTCAATAGTGATGGTCCTGGATGCAGTGGATGACCTTGGCATAGTTGCTAAGTAAGCTCTAATCACTCTACAGCACCTTCTGTAGACATCTTCATGGCTATTGAGACAAATTGTTCTCATCTGCCCATTCCCTTGGAGAAAGTACATGCTTGGGATAGATATTTCCCATATTTGAAGCCTGTTGGTTACCTTCAACCTGTTTGAGTTAAATTCTGAGCCAGATGAGGTGTGGCTGATATGCATGTCTTGGAGACACAGGTGGGAAGTCATCACACTAGAAATGCTTAACACCAAACAACAAATACACTTCATTTCCATTTATAGTTCTTCAGTATATTATAAAATTAAACTGATCATAACATTCCATGACTCTCCTCAGTGAGATTTTATAGTCGAGCCTACATTCTTAGCTGGCATTCCTTTTGACTAGTATGGCTCTTTATTTAACAAGGTGATAGTTTGCTGACTGGCCATTTCTGGGTTCCATTATCCTTTTTGTAATTTCTTTATATCTCCAAATGGCTATAAAAATAAGTACAGATGTTATCTCTATCTTTTCCTTTATCTTTTGACCATTTTTAATCACCATTATCTTTTGTGATAATATCAGGTTAGAGGTGAAATTTTGGGCACTACTACCTCTTTATCTTCTTCTAGGTGGTTATTGATTTTGACCGTTCCTCTAAATAATTCATCACCTGACTGTATTAATCAAATAATTTAGAAATTATACCCTTCTAAAACAATACTGTTTTGAATCTATTTCTTTATAACTCTGTGTCTTTTTGCAAGTCAGAACATTAGGCACTGAAGCTTAAGTTATGCTTCAATTTTCCAGAAATGCAGGTTGTGGAGGAAAGTATTCTCTGACTCTCAGTGGGTCAGAATATGGAACCATGGAACTTTACTGAGATGATCAAGTTATTGGGGCTAAGTAAGATCATTTATGGGTAGTAGTCCAGGGAACTGGACTCTTTTTTTTTGATAATTTGATTCTGATGATGCTCTCCCCCACTTCCAATATCAAGAGGAAATACTTTTGGATAGTATACCTGCATAGGTTAAATTTTCTTGTATTATTAAAGAAACAATTATTTCAATTCATTTCAACAAATATCTATATAGACACATAAATCCTAAGTAAAATGCTAGCTAAAAGAATACAACAATAGCTTACAAAGATTATAAATTTTTATTAATTGGGATTTATACCAGGAATGCAAAAGTAATTTAGCCTATGGAAAACTATTAGCTTAATTGGTAACATTAATGATAAAAGTAAAAAGGATCATGATTATATCAATGGATGTAGAAAAAAACATTTGATGAAGTTCAAAACTCATTTCTATTAAAATACTTGAAAGCATTGATATTAGTGAATTTTTAATTAAACTGATAAAAGGCATTTATCTAAAGCCAACAACAGCATTATTTGAAATAGGGATAAGCTAAAGGTCTTTCTAAGAAGATAAAGTGTGAAATAAGGATCTTATTGTTATAAAAATTATTTAACATTGTATTAGAAATCCTAGAAATAGCAATGACAAGAAAAAGAAATTGTAGGAATCAGAATGGGGAATGAGGTGATAAACACCATCTCTTGATAATGATTATATGATATACTTGGAAAATCCTGAAGACTCAAATAAAATGTTGAAGTAATTAATAATTTTAACAAAGTAGCAAGACATAAATTCATATAAATAATCAACAATCCTATATATCACAAATAAAACTTTTCAAGAAGAAATAGGAAAAATTCCCCAATGAAAATAACTCTAACAATATACAATGCAGGGGATTACATCTGCCAAAATATTCGAGGAACTATGCAAACAAAGCTATAAAATTTCTTTACACATATAAAATCAGATTTAAATAATTGAAGAGATATTAATAGTTAATGAAGAGGGATGGCCAATATAATAAAAATGATAATTGTACTCAAATTAATCTATATAATCAGTGCCATTTAATTTAAATTATGTCTTTTATTGAATCTGAAAAAATTAATTTGGAAAAATCCAAGAATATTAAAGAAATAATGAAGAATAAATTATAATTGAAGGAGGTTTGGTACCACCAGATCTTAGACTGTATTATAAGGCAGAAATAATCAAAACTATCTGGTATTGGCTAAGAAATAGAAAGGTAGATACTCACTGAAGTGGAGTAAACATATAATTGACAACAGCAAATAATACAATAGCCTTATATTTGATAAATGCAAAGACTTAAAATTTTGAGATAATAATTCATTATTTGGTAAAAAATTGTTGGGAGGGAGACTTCCTGGATAGAGCCGAGATGTTGGTGAGAAGCTATGAAGCTCCTGAAGCCTTAAACAGACCCTAAAGCAACAGAACCCACAAAAAATCCAGAGTGAGACAAATTTTCAACTTGAGATATCCTGGAGAAACTTCTTTGGATAAAAGCCCAGAGGAGGAGCAAAAAACTAGAAAGTCAAAAACAGGTTCTTAGCCACAGAGCAGCTCAGGTCCAGAGCATCAGTTCAATAATGAGAGTCCAAATCTCATCTTGGAAAGCAAAGTTCAAGCCCAGGAATGGAGATGTACCAGACGGGAGTGAGTTGGGCTACACCAATGCAGGGAACAATGTGACAACGCCTGAGGGACCCCAGACCAAAAAGCTTGGTTGGTTCTATGCCTATTGTGCACCAGAAGAAGAGCTCATCTATAAAAATAAGCAAAAACTAAAAAGAATGTTAGCCATAGGAAAGAGTGCTAGCTAGGAAAGCTGAAACTACCATACCAGAAGAGGAAAACAGTGACAAAGTGACTGCAAATGAAACCTCAAAAGGGGTCTATGAATTGGTCTCAAATCTAAAAAGACCTCTTGGAAGAGCTCAAAAAAGAATTTTAAAAAGCAAATTTGGGAGGAGGAAGAAAAATAGAAAAAGAAATGAGAGCCATGCAGAAGAATTATGAAAAAAATTGAGAGAAGACATATCTTCTTTAAAAGTAAAATTGATGGAGCAGCTAAATGGCACATTAATTAAAACACTGGCCCTGGACTCAGGAGGACCTGAGTTCAATTCTGGCCTCAGATACTTAATAATTACCTAGTTGTGTGATCTTGGGCAAGTCACTTAATCGCACTGCCTTGAAAAAACCAAAAATAAAAGTAAAATTGATCAGGGCAGCTAGGTGACAAAAGTGAATGGAGCACTAGCCCTGGAGTCAAGGAGGACCTGAGTTCTCATCTAGCCTCAGACATTTAATAGTGTTAGTTGTGTCACCTTGGGCAAGTCACCTAACCCCATGGTCTTGCAAAAAACAAACCACAAAAAAGTAAAATTGATCAACTGGAAAAGAAAAATCACATATCTAAAAATAAAATTAATCAACTGGGAAAGGAAGCACAAAAACTAAATGAAGAAAATAAAATTTTAAAAATTAGAATTGGATAAATGGAAACTAATGCCCCTATGAGATAGCAAGATTCCATCAAACAATACCAAAAGATTGAAAAAAGTTTAAAATATATTTTAGGGAAAACGATTGACCTGGAAAATAGATTCAGGAGAGATGATTTATAAATTATTGATCTATCTGAAAGCCCTGATCAGAAAGAAGAGCCTGGACAACAAGAAATTATTATGGAAAAATGCCCTTATATCATAGAATAAGGTGATAAACTAGTCCTTGAAATAACCCATTGATTACCCCCAGAAAGAGATCCCAAAATAAAATCTCCAAAGAATATTGTAACCAACTTTCAGAATTCTAAGTTAACAGAGAAAATACTTCAAACAGCCAAAAAGAAACAATTTAAATACCAGGGAGCCTCAATCAGGATTACACAAGACTTCATCAACTTCAGTCCTAAAGTATCAGAAGGCCTGGAATATGATATTCTGGAAGACAGTGGAACTTGAATTGCAATAAAAAATTAATTACTCTGAAAAATTTAGCATACTTTAAGAAAAGGATTTTCAACCAAATAGAGAACTTTCAAACTTATCTGATAAAAAGTTCAGAACTGAACAGAAAATCTGGTCTTCTAATATAAGACTCAAGAGATGCAAAAAAGGTAAATGGAAAGGAAAAATAAAATGTTAGTCAGCAAGACTGAACTGTCTACATCCCTATATGGGAAGGCTATACATTTAACTCTTGAGAATTGAAAGGAACATAATTAGACTGATGATATGCCTATAAATTAATCATGATGTCATGGTACTTTAATTCATGAAAGTTTTATTTCTATTGGAACAGTTGAAGGAAATATACTTAGGCAGAGGTTGAGTATATTGATCATGATGCATGTGACTCTTGATAATTTTATTTATATCAGGACATTTGAAAGGAGTATACTTTGACAGAAGGGGTTGTTAGAAGACTAGTATAAAATTAAATTAAAATTAAAATTCAATTAAAAAATTAAAAACAATTAGGACATTAAAAAGGGGTTCATACTTGGAAACTCAGGCAGAGGCATTAGAGGATAAATAATACCACATGAAGAGACACTAAGGACTTATTACAGGAGAAGGAAAGAAAGGAGAGTGTGACCATTGAGCTAATCCTCCTCTCAACAGATTTGTCTCAAAGAGGGAATAACATAAATTCTCAATTGGAATTAGAAATTTATCCTATTTTGCAGTTAAGTAGGAGGGGAAGGGTGAAAGGGCAGATTCAGGGAGTTGGCAGGCAGAAGTAAAACATATGTGAGGATCGATCAGAAGAAAAGAGAGAGAAAAGTACAAACAAGGAAGACAGGATGGAGGCAAATAAAGAGTTGATAATCATAACTATGAATGTAACTGGAATGAACTTCCCCAAAACCGAAGCATATATCAGAATGGATTAAAAAAAACCAGAATCCTACAATAAGTTGGTTAGAAGAAACTCCTTTGAAGTAGAGATAAATACTGCATAAAGGGAAAACACTGAAGCAGAATATATTATGCTTCAGCTGAAGTAAAAGAGAGCAGGAGTAACAATCCTTATCTCAAACAAAGCAAAGCAAAAATTGATATTACTGAAAAGAATAAAAAAGAAACTACATCCTCCTAAAAGTTACTAAAGTTAATGAATATCAATATTAAATATATGCACCAAATTTTTTAGCATCCAAATTCTTAGAGGAGAAGCTAAATAAGATATAGGAAGATATAGACAGATATTAGCAGGAACAGCTCAATATTCTTCTCTCTGAATTAGATAAATTTAACAATAAAATAAAGAATAAGGAAGTTAAGTTTAATAGAGTTATAGAAAATTTTGATATGATAGATGGAGATAAAAATAGACCTATTTTTTCTTTGTAGTACATGATACCTATACAAAAATTGACCCATGTATTAGGGCATAAAAAAATCTTAAAATTAAATGCAGAAAAGCAGAAATTTTAATCACATCTCTTTTAGATTATGATTCAATAAAAATTACATGTATTAAAGACAATGGAAAGATAAACTAAAATTAATTGGAAACTAAATAACCTAATCCTAAAGAATGAGTGAATCAAACAACAAATCATAGAAATAATCAATAATTTCTAAGACAATGACAATGAGGAGACAAAACTTTTGGAATGTAGCCAAAGCAGTTATTAAGGGAAATCTCCAAATGATTATAAGAATAAAGAAAGAAAGAGGTATCAGTGAATTAGACATACAAGTAAAAAATGGTAGAAAAAGCACAAATTAAAAATTCCCAATTAAATAGTAAATTAGAAATTCTGAAAATCATTCCTAAAAACAAGAAAGCATCAGACATTGGGCAATTATAATGATCAAGCTTGACCAAAGCTAAGAACTGGGAAAATATTCTTTTCAAATCTGACCTCAGATGCTTACTAGCTCTGAGACCCCTGGACAAATGACTTAACGCTATTTGCTTCAATTTCCTCATCTATAAAATGAGCTGGTGAGGGTAAAGGCAAACCATTCCATTATCTTTTCCAAGAAAACCCCAAATGGCATTATGAAGAGTTGGATATGACTGTAATGATTCAATAACAAGAAATATATATTTATATATATATATGATATAACACAATCATATATATATGATAAAACACAACACACATATAGATGATATATATATATAAAAATATATATATATGCTTTCACATATATAAGTATATCTGATATATATATATATATATATATATATATTTGTATATAGCTTTACAGTATATGTATACATAGATATACATGATCAGGTATGGTTGATGTACTTGTTGCTTTTGTTCTCTTTTCTTTGGTAATCTATCACAAGCAATGGATAATGGTAGGGAGGAGAAATAAATTTGAAAATGAAGCAGATGTAAAAATAAAAGATATAAAAATATAATTGCAAATGGATAAATATATTTAAGTTGCATAAAGTATTCAGGAAAAAATCTTAATTTGTGTTTTAAAAATTTTGCTGCCATGGTGATCAGGATCCAATTATTAACATGTATGCAGTTGAATTAATTGGATTAGCTGTATTCACTTGAAAAAAGTAATATACTGAGAGCTAGAATACTTGCATTCAGACCTCGGGGATCTGCTAATCACTACTTCTATGACCTTGGCAAAGTAATTTAATTCTTCTGGGCATTGGTTTATTCATCTATGAAATGAACTTTTGAATCGTAAGAAAAAAATCTGGAAATCAAAGGAGAAATTAATAAAATTATAAGTAAGAAAATTATTGAACTAATAAATTAAAGCTGAATTGGTTTTTTTGAAAAACACCTAATAAAACAGACAAATCTTTGTTTAATATGATTAAAAAAAGAAAAAAGAAAACCAATTTATCAGAATCAAAAAAGAAAAGGTGAACTCACAATCAATGAGGAGGAAATTAAAGTAAATATTCAGTTATTATGCCCAACTGAATACCTACAAATGGAACAATATAAGTAAAATGGATGGATTAACTGTCTAAATTAACAGAAGAGAAAATAAAATGCTTATATAACCTATACCAGAAAAAAATGCAGACGTTACCAATAAACTCCCTAAGAAAAATGTCCAGGACCAGAACTATTAATTTCAATTCTATATAAAGTGTTTACGAAAATATGTGGAGTTCTGTCATATTCCTTTTATGGCAAACACATTGTGATGATACCTAAATCAGGAAGTGAAAGAAAAAGATAAAGAGAATTATAGACCAATCTCCCTATTGAATATTGATGCAAAAATTTTAAATAAAATATTAGCAAAGAGATCACAACAATTTATCATCACAATAATATATTATGACGAGGTGACATTTATACCAGGAAAGCAGCGCTGGTTCAATCTTAGGAAAATCACATAATTGATCATATCAGTAAGAAAACTACCAGAAAATGCACCTCTCAGTAAATGCTGAAAAAATCTTTGACAAAATACAGTACCCATTCTTTTAAAACAATAAAGAATAGAGGAATGAATGGATTTTTCTTAAAATGATATGGAATCTATATAAAACCATCAGCAAGCATCATGTATAATTGGGATAAACTAGAACCACTCTCAATAAGATCAGAAATAAAGCAAAGATGTTCATAATCACCACTATTATTCAATATTACATTAGAAATGTAAACTTTAGCAATAAGAAGAGAAGAAATTGAAGGAATTAGAATAGGTATTGAGGAAACAAAGCTCTCAGTTTTTGACATGATATGATTTACTTAAAGAATCCTAGAATATTAATTTTAAAACTACTTGAAATAATTAACAACTTTAGCAAAGTGGCAGGATACAAAATAAACCCATATAAAGCATCAGCATTTCTATGTATTGCCAACAAAGCCCAAGAACAAGAGATACAAAAAGACATTCCATTTAAATCAGTTGTAGACAACATAAAATTACTTGGGGGTCTACCTCCTAAAACAAATCCAGAAACTTTATGGACACAATTACAAAATGCTTTTCACACAAATAAAGTCAGATCTAAACACTGGAAAAATTTTCATGGATGGGCCAAGCTCATATAATGAAAATGACTATACTACTAAATTAGATTACATATTCAATGCCATAATAATCCAAACCTCAAATTATTTTATTGTGTTAGAAAAAAATGCTAACAAAAGTCATGTAGAGGAAAAAAAGGTCAAGAATATCAAGGAAATTCATGAAAAAAAAAACAAAAAAGTAACCTATCTATATCAGATCTAAAATTACATTATAAAAGAGCAATCATCAAAACTGGTATTGGTCAAGAAATAGTGTGGTGGATTAGTGGCATACATTAGCTCTAAAAGTAAATGACTATAGTCTTCTCTTTGATAAACTCAAAGACCCTAACTTCTCAGATAAGAACTCACTATTTCACAAAAACTACTGGGAAAACTGGAAAATAGTATGACAGAAATTAGTTATAGATTAACATCTCACACCTTATACAAGATAAAGTCAAAGTGGGTACAGACTGCAAACATAAAAGTGTGATTCCATAAACCAATTAAGAGAATAAGGAATAGTCTATCTGTAGATCTACAGAGAATGGAGGAATGTCCAAATCAAAGAGTAAACATTATAAACTGTAAAATGAATAATTATTACTACTTCAAATTTAAAATGTTTGTACAAATAAAACCAATGCAAATTTGAAGGAAATGCAGAAAGCTGGGTAACAATTTTCACAGCTAGTCTCTGATAAAGGACACATTTCTTTTTTTTGAAAGATTTTATTTATTTTGAGTTTTATAATTTCCCCTCCCCATTCTTCCTTCCCTCCTCCCACCCCCACAGAAGGCATTCTGTTAGTCTTTACATTGGTTCCATGTTATACATTGATTTCAATTGAATGTAATGACAGAGAAATCACATAAAGGACTCATTTCTAAAATATATAGAGAACTAAATCAAATTTATGAATAAGTCATTCTCTAATTGCCAGATGGTCAAAGGATATGAACAGGAAGATGAAGAAATTAATACTATCTATAGTCATGTGAAAAAATGCTTCAAATCATTATTCATTAGCAAAATATAAATTAAAACAACTCAGAGGCTCTTCCTCAAACCTACCAGATTGGTCAAAATGACAAAAAAAGAGAAAATATTGCAGAGAATGTGGGGAAAATGGAACACTAATGAACTGTTAATGAAGTTATGTATTGCTCCAACCATTCTGAGAACAATGTGAAACTTTGCCCAAAAGGCAATACAACTGTGCAGAGACCATTTGATAAAGCAAAACCACTACTTAGGTCTATATCAAAAAGAACAAAAAAAAAAGAGGAAAAGACCCACATGTTAAAAAATATTTATAGCAAATTTTTTTTAAAGTGGCGAAGAAACGAAATTAGAGAAGATTCCCATCAATTGGAGAATGACTGAACAAATTATGGCATATGAATATTATGGAAGACTATTGTTCTGTAAGAAATCATGAATGGTCAGACCTTAGACAAGCTTGGAAAGACTTACATGAACTGATGCTGAGTGAAATGAGTAGAATTAGGAGAACATTTTCCACATTAACAGCAACATTGTGAAATGATCAACTATGAAAGACACAGCTCTTCTCAAAAGTTCAGTGATCAATAAAAATCCTGAGAAACCTGCTTTGGACAATGCCATCCATATCCAGAGGAAAGACTGGAGTTTGAATCTATAGAGCAAAGAGAACTATGTTCACTTTTTAAAACCTCGTTTATATTTTTCTTTTTTACTAATGTTTTCCCCTCAGTTCTAATTCGTCTTTCAGAACAAGACTAATATGGAAATATGTTAAACACAATTGCACATGTATACCCTGTATCAGGGGTATTCCCTTTAACCTGTCATATGTAGGATGGGAGGAAAGGAAGTGTGGTAGAAAAATGTGGAGTTCAAAAATTTGCAAGAGGATAATTGTTGACAACTATCTTTGCACGTAATTGGAAAAAATAGAATGAAAAATAAATGCTGGGAAAACTAGAAAGCTTATTGACAGAACTTGGGCGTGAACCAGTATCTCACACCATTCAAAAAGATAAAATTAAAATGAATATATGGCCTCGATATGAAAGGAGATTTTGCCAAAAAATTAGACGATCAAGGAACTTATTGATAGGTAAACAAATTGTGAATAAACTACTGATAGTAAAATTATACCTAAAATGAATCATTTTGATTTCATTAAATTAAAAAAATTTCTACACAAATAAAACAAATATCACCAAAATTAGAAGGAAAGCATAAAATTTGGAAAAAATTTTATGAACAGTCTATCAGATAAAGGTTTCACATATAAAATACATACAATACTTTGTCAAATCTATAAGAATACAAGTCACCCCCCAACTGATAAATGGTTAGAGATTTGAACAAGCATTTTTCCAATTAAGAAATCAAAATAATTTATGGAAATGTTACAATGATCTAAATCATTATTGATTAGAGAAATACAGATAAAAACAATCTTGAAATATCATTTTACACCTATCAGTTTGGCTAAAATGATAGAAAGGGAAAATTACATATGTTGAAGGGAATGTTAAAGAACTGGGATAGTAATTCATTGCTGGTAGGAACATAAAATGATACATTTTGGAGAGCAATCTGGAATTTTTCTAAAAGGTTATCAAACAACCTCTTTCCTTTAACCCAGCAATACCACTACTTGTTCTATTTCTTGATGGATAAGGAAAAAGGAAAAGAACCTATATATTCCAAAATGTTCATAGAAGTTTTCTCAAGGATGGACATCAACTCAGGAATGACTCAACAAGTTTTGGAATATAATTGTGAAGGAATATTACTGCACAAAAAGGAATGATGAACTCAATGATTTTTTGAAAAAAATGGAAAGACTCATGTGAAATAATGAAGATTATACTATAATGAGTGGTACCAAAAGAACATTATATACAATAAAACAGCAAGGTAATTTGAACAATGAGTCAGGGAAGCTTTATAGTTGAGATTGACACCTGTGGAAAGATTTGAACAAAAGACAAGAATTCTAAGAAATGACAAGGAGATTAGTTAAGATTGCCTTAAGAAGATACATTTGAAAAGAAATGCTGGAGACAGGGAAAACAATTAGAAGACTTTTTCGATATTTCAGAAAGGCTTAATAAGTATCTGAACTTGGGTGGTACTTACGTAATTGCAGAGAAGGGGACAGATGGAAGAGAAGTTACAAACCAGTGAGAAAGTTACTGAATTATATCTTGAATATATCATTTTTACAAGGCACTTAAATATTTATCTTTCATGCTAGTTAAGTGAAAGCATTTTAATAAAGCATTTTTGTGTTGACAAATGGAAGAAAAGTTATGCTAATTATGATTTCCATTAACTGTACCCATAGCATTAGGTTATTTGGACCACCTGGCTGTAGCACACTACTGTCACCTGCTGGCAGCATACCTATTCCATAAGGTCAATTTTTGGTTGTGTATTTTAAAAAATGACAAAAAAATCCTTTTTTTTGAAAATCAAAACTATAGAATTAAAGTCATGCAATGGTAAGAAATATCATATAATGTGGTCAAGGGCAAGAAATAGTTAAAGAGAAATCTTTTCCAGAACACTAAGATAATTACTGTGCAATAAACACAATTTGGAAAATTTTTTATGAACAGTTTGTCATATAAAGGTTTCACATTTAAAATATATAAAGTACATTAAATAAACTAGGTTTGAGTGGAAACAAAAATCAGGGGAAAGATGAAACCCTGGCACTTCTTCTTGGCTTACTTGTGGAGGTCATTCAGTCCCATGCATGAAAATCCCATGGACATAAAATGACTGTGACAGAGGTTCTTGGAAGTGAATTGCATGAAATGATCAAATGGAACAGGAAGCCTGGAAACATTGATGTAACATTTCATGGAAGAATATGGATATGGACTAGGGCAAGAGGTTCAATATTGTAGAGGTTTTAAAAAAAGAGTAGATTTGAAGGTTTGGAGAAACTTGGAAAATGAGTCTACTTCATGGGAATATGGGAGATGACTGGTTATCTCTTACAACAACTGCAAAGTCTTTTATTCTCCAAGACAGGCATTTTAGAAAATTATTCTTTTAATTCTGTCCTTGATAGAGTGTCCTTCATCCTAATAGCTAACACAAAAATATTGACATCTTAGAATGTTATTGTTGTCTCTTCGCCATGGTGATCTCAATTTGTGGAAGCAATCAAAAAACATTATGAAACTCATGGGAATAAAAGTATATCTCCTTAGGGATGAGAGGACATATTTTTCAAACTATACCATCACATAGTATATTGAATCTCCTTGGCTGCAGCTCATTGGAGTTACAGTTCTTAATGGATATATGCTGCATCCAGGGATGCCCTGGACTGCCCACCAAGAATTTCAAGCATGCAGGTTGGGATCACCTCCAAAACCTTCTTTGTTGGACTTTTATATTTGATTCTCCCTTTGAATCCTACATCAACTTATGAAATATAAAATATAATGAAACATTCAAATGTTTGACATTCTTCTACTAGGGTTCCTTCAGGAATGTAACAGTGTGTATTTTTTTAGTCTCCTTTGCCTACTGAGAAGGATAAGAGTACAGGAGGGCAAACCTGCCTCCCCTTGCTGATCGGCAGATGAGACCTCTTCTCAGAATTCTATCCTTCACCATCATACACAAGTGATATGGAAAAGATGATTGTATATCATGAATCAAATTCCAAGTGTGCCAAGTTCTGATTGACTCAGTCATCTGAGATGAATCCAGTCCAAGGGGTCAGCTCAAGGGATAAGAGACTCAGACAGAAGGTTTTTACCTGAGACCCCAAAATTTGTTGTTATTTTTGTTAATGGTTTTTGGATATTTTGATAATTATATTTAAATATAATTGTATTTAAATATAACTGTAGGCTTCACCTTGAACAAATATTAGCAAGATTATTACAGTTATAAACATAAAGATATAAAATATGACCAAATTGGATTTATGTCAGGAATTCAGGGTTGGTTCAATATCAGGAAAACTGATTATAAAAATTATATAATTATATAAAAAGATTCAGAGAATCTTTTGATAAGATAAAACCACTGGAAAATTTCCTTATCATAATAAGTAGTATTTATTGAAACCCAATGCTAATATTTTTATATAAGTACTAGTACTTTATATAAGTACTAGTATTTTATATAAAATGGGGATAAACTAGATTATCTCTAATGGAAATATAAAATAGGGGGATTCCTTTATCTCTGTCACTCTTTGAAATGGGTTATTATTTGTCTTTTATTCTCAAGAGAACTATGACAGTGAGGGAGGTGATGTCATGATATGCAAATAAATTTGATTTAACTGAGGGGGGACTGTGCAAAATCACCAGAATCATTTTCTATTCCAGAGTCATCTGGGTCAAGTGGCAGATATGGATTGGGAGAACTGGAGATAATCTTGGATGAAGTGGTCTTTTAAGCTTGGGTCTTACAAATTTAGGTCTTTTAAGCTTTGGTCTTAAATTTAGGTCTTCATCAGGTTAGACTGAGGCCATGCCCATTCAGTGATTAAGATTAGATATGAAATGAAACTTAGAATAGCCTCTTAGGCTTAGTCCAAAAAGAAAAAAAAATCAATCTGGAAGAAGACACTCAAAATTTCTGACTCCAAACAGAAAACATGGTTATTTATATTCACTCTGAGTCAGTCAGAGCCCAAACAGTGATAGAGTACTGTTGACCTGGGACCTACTGTGGATCAATCAATGAGGAAGCCAGAGAGATTTGGGGCTAGTGAATGCAAAATATCTTTGGAAATTTTATCAATCAAAATTTTTATTCCTTTGGGCAGAGCACCCTAAGATCATTTGGGCAAGATATTTTCTTTTTTTTCTCTTTTGTTTCTTTGTTTCTGTCCCAGTCTCTACCTCTGTCTCTCTTTGTTTTTCTCTCTTTCTTTCTCTCATTCTCTGCTTTCTCTTTCCCTTTTTTTTCTGTCCATGGGTGAGCACCACACCCTTACTTGCTAGTACTCTCTACAAAAGAATGTAAATCTTGATTGCTGAAGCCTCCAAAGATATCTTGGGGTATGCTAGACCTAAATCACTCTGGCTCTCATTGATTAGCCAATAATTGGTCATAGATCAACCCCACTATGTCTGTTTTGACCAGAAATCCTAGGGTTTGTTTTTTTTTTTTCTTGGACTATACTAAAGAGGTCATTTTCAGCTTCATTTCTTATCTAGACTTTATCACTGAATGTGTTTTGCTTCAGGCAAAGTGAAACCTGATAAAGACTTTAGCTTAAAAATACTGTGGTTTTACAAGAATACCAGGGAATACTATATTGTTCCATAAGAAACCATAAATGATCAGTTTCTAGAGAAGCATGGGATGACTTATAGGATCTGATACTCAACCAGGAGAACAATGCACACATTAATAACAACATTGTGAGATGAACAACCTTGATGGAAGCAGCTTTTCTCAATAATCCAGAGCTAGGATAATTGTATTAGACTGCTTATAGCCTCTATTATCCCCATCCAGAGGAAGAAAAACAAAACAAAACAAAACTCACAAAAAACCCCCAACCCTTCAGAATCTGGTGAACACTTCATAAAAATTATCTCTTATGTATTTCTTTCACTTAATCCTAATTCCTCATACTGAAAATTACTAATCTGTAAACATATTTATCAAAATATGTATGTACAATGCTAACATGATTGTTTGCTGCTGAGGGGAGGGGAGTGGGAAGGGGAGTGGTGGAAGGAAATTTTGCAACTTAAAATATACATGTGCATATTGATGAAAATAAATAAATAAATTTTTATTTTTTATTTTTTTGCAAGGCAAATGGGGTTAAGTGGCTTGCCCAAGGCCACACAGCTAGGTAATTATTAAATGTCTGAGACCGGATTTGAACCCAGGCACTCCTGACTCCAAGGCCGGTGCTTTATCCACTATGCCACCTAACCGCTCCAATAAATACATTTTAAAATAAATGCTAAGGTTTCCCATTGCATTCAGGACCAAGTGAGGTTAGTGAATTTGCATAGCCCTCCTTCACTTAAATCAATTTCACTTGATGTCATGCTATCATCTTCCTGATGTAATGGTCCTTTTTGAGAACTTAGAACAAATAAGAACAACATGTAGTTGCAGAAAAGCCAGCAATATTAATAAGATAAGGAAATGAAATTGGAGGAATAGGTATAGGCAAATAGGCAACCAAATTATTACTTTTTGCAAATTACATGTTGATTTACTTAGAAAACTCTAGAAAAAGATTTATTAGATTCAGAAAAAATTACAAGTTATTTAACAAGCCAACATAAACAATTAGCATTTTTGAATACTGTTCATAAAATCCAATAAGAAGAAATAGGAAGAGAAATTTCACTCAAAATGACAACAAAATTATAAAATACTTGTGTTTATATCTATCAATATACAAAAAGGAATTATACAAATGCAACTACTAAATATTTTAAATAGAAATAAAAGTATATATATAAATTAATACATATAATAAAATATATAAATATAATAAAATATAAATAAATAGATACATAAAAATATATAAATATAATAAAAGAAATTTAAATTGTTCCTGGGTAATTAAGCTAATATAATAAAAATATCATTATAACCTGATTCAATTTACCTATTCAGTGTCTTGTCAGGCAAACTACCAAAAATTTACATTAAAGATTTAGTAAAGAATAATGAAATTCATAGGGAGGGGGAAGTAAAGGTCAAGAATCCAAAGGAAAATAACAAAAAAAAAGTTTTTTTAAATGAGAAGGAAGAATCTCTAGAAGTACCAGTTATTGAACTACATGACAAAACAATAATCAATTTGGCAATGGTTAAGAAATATCAATTTAACAAATGATTACAGTAGCCTATTATATTAGAATAAAATTTTAACTGCATAAAATAAAAAATCTAAAATTAGAAAAGATATGAATGGAATAGAAATATAGTTATCAAAATACCAGCCCCCCCATCCCCCCAAAAATAATAATTTAGTTCTTAGGTCCCAAGTTAAGAGCTTCTATCTGAGGCTTATCTTCTTAGGTCTAGCCCAACCTGGATCATTCAGGCAACTAAGTCACAGAGCTTGGCACTAAAAACTCCAATTTGATTCCATGATAAGCAATCACCTTTTCAGTATTATTTCTGTATGATGGTGAAGAGTAGGATTCTGAGAAGAGGTCTCACCTGCCAATGAACAGGTGGAGGCAGGTCTGTCCTGCTATTCCCTAACCCTTCTCAGAAGGCAGAGGAGACTAATGGATGTACACTGCTACATTCGTGCAGGAACCCTAGCAGAAAAATGCCAAACACTTGAATATTTCATTACATTTTATATTTCAAAGGATGCTGCAGGATACAAAGGGGAGAATTAAATATTCCAGTTTAATGGAGAAGGTTTTGGAGGTGATCCCATCCTGCAGACTTGAAATTCTTGCCTGTGGGCAGGCCAGGGGTATCATCTCTAGATGTAGGAAATGTCCTCAAGGAACTGTAGTTTTGAGTCCTTTTCCTTCCAACACACAGATCTTTACCAGACAGTCATGTCAACTCCATTCTTCTTTCTCCATCTCAACTCCTTCATAAATCATTTGAACTTTTCACTTTCTGACACTGTTGAGTACCTTGTCCCCTTGAATTATCACCATTAAGATAAATCCTAACCAGGGTCACTCCTATTCTCTACCTCCTTCACTCCTGTTCACTTACTACTGAATGACACCAGAGGATATGCTGATTGTCTACTACATCTTTTTTAAAAATGTCATTCAGATTAAACCAATTTAGGTATGGAGATCGTGAAGTCTTCACTCTCCCATGTTTCACTTTCCCCACTAAAAAATGAAGGAAAAATAAAAACCTCCAATCAAATATCCATGTTTAGGCAAAAGAAACCAACAAAAGCAACTGCTTCATTGAAAATTTCGACAAATACATACATACATACATACATACATACATACATATATATGTATGTATATGTATGTATATATATATATATGTCCATAAACACATATATGTCTCATTCTGCCACCTGATTGATTTTAGGATTCATCATGATTATGTCTAGAATTACCAAGAATCATCCTTGGTCATAGTTCTTATTGGTGTTCTTAAATCTTTCAAAGTTGTCTTTCCATTGTTATTTTTTTACATCATTTTCCTGGTTCTGTTCACTTCACTCTGCATAATTTCATACAAATCTTCCTAGGTTTCTCTGAAACCATCTTCTTCATCATATCTTAATATGCACTCCAACCAATAATTTTTTTTCAGTCATTCACTAGTTAATAGATACCACCTCTGGTTTTTAGGTATTTACTACCACAAAAAGAATTTCTATAAATATTTTTAGAGAATTAGAAAATGTAAGGAAACATTCAAGTATTTGACATTCTTCTTCTGAGGTTCCAACAGGAATGCAACAGTGTACATTTCTTTAGTCTCCTCTACCTTATGAGAAGGGTTAGGGAGCAGCAGGGCAGACCTGCCTCCCCTTCTGGTCAGCAGAGGAGACCTCTTCTCAGAATCCTACTCTTCACCATCATACAGAAGTGTTACTAAAAAGATGATTGTTTTTCATGGAACAAAATTGGAGTAATTAGTGCCAAAATTAATATCTTTTGGAGTATAGACCCACTAGTGGTATTATTAAGACAAACGGTTTGCACAATTTAGTAACTCTTTGGGCATAGTGCTAAATTGCTTTTCCAGAATGACTAGACCACTTCATAGCTCCTCCATTATATGTACTCGTTTTCCATCACACCTCTAGCATTTATTATTTTTCTTTTATATTTATAAAAGTACGTTTATTTATGTATTATAAAATTTTATAATTTTGCCAACTTTACCAAACTTATGGTTTAAAAGAACCTCAGAATTGTTTTAATTTATATGTTTCTAATTATTTGGAGTTCATTTTTTTTATATGGATATTGTTAATTTGTATTTTGTCCTCTGGAAACTGTTCATTTCCTTTGACAATTGATCAGTTGGCCATTTATTGATTCTCGTACATTTTGAATCAATTCCCTATATATATATATATTTCAAAATTGAAAATTTAGTCAGAGAGGCATGTTGCCAAGATTTTTCTATTTATTACCTGCTTCTATTCTAATTTTAAAAATTATTGGTTTATTTTATGGAAAAATGTTTTAATTTTCTTTGCTCCTCTTTCTACAGTCGTCATAAACTCTTCCCCAGTCCACAGCTTTAAAAAGAAGTACACTTCTTTGCTCCTCCAATTTATTTGTTATCACCATTTATGTCTAAGTTATGTAACTATTTGAATTTTCTCATGGTATACAGCATAAAATATTGGTTTATACCTAATTTATGCCAGACTTCTTACAAGTTTTCTCAGCAATTTTAGTTGAATAGTCAACTTACTCCAATAGCTGAGATCTTTAGGTGTCAATAGAAGCAATATCATCATGTCTTAGAGTCAGAAGGTGGGAGAAGTTATAGCAAAAACCCCAACCCCCCCAAAAAAAACCCTAAAGCAGTTTAAGATGAAAGGAAATTTATTAATTGTATAACAGGAATTCCAGAGATAAAGGGGGAAGAAGTCAGACCTGGAATAGAACTATTCAGGATTAGATTTCAGGTAGGTAGAAGTAAGCAAGTGGACAGTAAGAGGTTGAGGATGAGGTTTAACCATTTGCAAGCCAGGAGGTCAGATATATTGGAATGAGAGGAAGAATTTAAGGGGGTAAGTGTGTACTAATAATTGGGAAATGAGTCCTATTAGTGACCGGAGAGAGGGCCTTGAGAGAGATGTATGCTTAGACTATTTAAGATCCTCTGTAAAGGTAGTATTTCATCACAAGTAGCCATGTTATATTCTGCATAGTCCTAAAATGCCCACTTTACAGCCCATAGTCCAGGAGATGGATAGGAGATGGTCCTTGTGACCAATAGAAACTAAATAGTGAATTATAGTAGCTTCATCCTGGAGTAGGTTGCCTTGGATGAGAACTACAGAAGGTTCTTTGAGGTGGGGGAGCAAGAGAAGGTGGCATAAAAACAAACAAGCAAGACAATCTTATTCAAAGTGCTCACAACTCTAATAGGGGCAGATGGTTCATAAAGGTAGCATTGGATAAGAAGTATGGTTATCATCAGGGAAGTCAGAACAAATGGCAATAATCACATCATTTCCAGGAAAGATAAGGTGAATTTTATTAATGTTCCCTGAGCAGAGTTGGAAAGGGGTAAAGAAAAGGGGAATGGGGAGTTAGATGTGACCATACAGGAATGAACTGGAGAAGTGGGTCTGGATTGGGGTAAGATAAGATGAATTTTTGCCAATGAGAAGTCCATGATCCCAGGGGGTCGGAACTTATTAGAGGTAGAAATGATTGCTCAAAGAACATAAAAAAGGTACAAATAAAATTCCATGACTTCTATAATTAGACATTCATTTTGTTGGCTTTAGACTTTGCTCCTCATTAATATGAAAATAATTCTTGTAGGGAGGAAGGTGGTAAAATCTAGACAAAATTCCAGAGAAGAGAAAATATATTCTTAGCATTTTACCACTCCTATGGTTGGTATCTCCTCTCAATTCAAGTTCTTCAATACTTTCAAATAGTTCAAGTTCTTCAATACTTTCAAATAGTCCAACTCCTACTTTCATATATAGTGTTCTAATCTACCCTGTCCTGCCCTCCCAGGGAAGCATGTCACACCCCTGAGTTTTTTGAATCTGCTTCCCCTAGTCAAAACATCATTACTGATTTCTCCTAGTCCATGCTCTTTGGTAGGTGAAAGGTAATTAGTCTTTTAAACCAATTTGTACTATCCCTCTGAGATAATCAATCAATTAGTCAATCGATATTTATTAGGTTCTTTCTTTATACCAGGAACTATATTGGTTCTTGTATGGAACCGCATGGAGATAAAAGGGAAATTATCAAATACTTCTCATCCTAAAATGTGATTAAAAATGATAATAGCTAGCATTTACATAGTGCTTTAAGGTTTAGCAAAGTTTATGTTACTTTATTTGATCCTCACAACAACCCTGGGAGTGAGGAGCTATTATTATTATCCCCATGTGTTAAATGAGGAAACAAATACAGCCAGGTTAAATATATTTTCCAGGATTACAGCTAATAATTATCTGAGGAAGTATTCAAATCTAGTTCTTCCTGATATAGTATTCTTACCCACTTTGCCCCTTAGATGTTATGAAGGTCTTATAGCAATGAGATGAAGACTCAACGGATGGTTATTCTAGATCTTTTGCAGAGCAGGTGTAGATTCTGTGACATCCTTCATATTGCATCTCCATGCAAACAGTTTTGAAGGTTGAAGTGTAAGGAGTAAATGCTTTAAGGACAGAGCTGAGGGTCATTAGAAAGTCATGACAGACAACAGAAAAACCTGGGGTGAAGCTGTTCAAAAATCGAACAGACTTGGAGACAGAGGTAGGCTAGCAAACAGGTAGTGAGTAGAGACAGGCTCTATAAAGAGGCTGCCAATACGACCAAAAGCTGATCTGAATGAGACAAGAGCATTGTACCTTAATTGAAACCATTACTTAAATATTGTCTCTTGTATGAAGCCATCTCCTATTCACCACCTCTCTAGTCCTTAACTGAGATCTCTCTCTCTTTGTACTCTTAGCTTGCCCACTCCTATGTGCTTAGAATCAGAGAATGGACCTTAAAAATCATTTAGCTCCAAACTGAACATTTTACAGTTGAAACAGTCTCAGAGAGAACAAGTTCCTGCTTCAAGGTCACACAGTGGGTATAAATCCAGAGCTGCTCACTTAACTTCCAATATTCAATTCATTATACTGTATGGCATCTCTACCTCTAGATTACAAACTCCCTAAAGACATAGTTTATTTCTTTCCCACTCCATTGTCCCAGGTATAATACCATTGAACATGGACTCACAAACATATGTTTGTTGGATTTTGATTTAATGACTAGAATGATGTAAAGAATGGGACATTGGTCTTGGAATCAGGAAAAATCAGGTTCAAATCTTGCTTCAGATGACTTTTAGGTTGTATGACACTGTGAAGCTCACTTAACTTCTGTGAGTCAGTTTCCTTTTTTCCAAAATGAAAGGATTGAACATGATGAATTTTTCATCTCTAAAACTGTAATTCTCTGACCTAGATTTATCTTCCTATTGCTGGGTCAGTCTCAAGAGAAGCCAACAATGCTTGGGACCGGTGACTCATTTTACTCCCTGCTGTCCAAACAAATTTCCAGTAACACTTCTGTATGCTAGTGAGGAGCAGGATCCTGAGAAGAGGTTGCCCCTGTCAACCAGCAAGTGGAGACAGGTCTGTCCTGCTGCTCTCCATCCCATCTCAGAGGGCAGTGAAGACTAATGAAATGAGAGCTGTGGCTAGCTCACAGTGCTTCCTCCCTGCAAACCCACCAGGAGAACATCAAATGCTTGAATGTTTCATTACATTTTATATTTCATAAGATGCTTCAGGGTACAGAGGGAGAATCAAATGTAATGTTTCAAATATGGAGGTACAGGAGTGATGGGACCTGAAATGGAAAATAATAAAGATCCTTGGTTACAGAGGATAAATGATATACTATAAAAACCTTGGGAGGGAAAAGGGCAGAGGCTTTACAAAGCAAAGCAAAACATACAAACCAGTTTCCCTGAAAAACAGAAAATGTAATTAGGCAGTCATAGAAATGATTGATAATAAAGAAACTCATCCCAGGCTCAGGCTCTTTTTTTCCAATGAAGTTGCCATGGTTTGGAAGAAGGGGTAAGGATGTTACCAATTGGGGAGGGCACAATACCATCCTGACTCATAACACAAAAATGACCTAGATCTAAAATTTGTGGCCAAGACAAAAGGAATGAAATGACAAAGCAGCAGAATTGTTAATGTTCTCACATTTTTAAATGTCCATTGAAATGACATACTTCATCTGTTGAAAGGATCTGTGTCTCTTTCTTGGGATAATCCCAAGAGAGTTTACCAGATGGTACCCTGGTCAGAAAACCACAAGATTTAGCTTCATAATTATATCATTTGGGGGCGTGGTGGTACATGGAGGTAGAACCAGGAAAGAACTTACAGAGCTATGATTTCATACTCACGTGCATTGCTATATATTTTAGAATGCTATAATAGTCATTGGTATAGCACTTTCAGGTTTGCAAAGTGCTTTAAATCCAATCCAAGTCAATTCAATATGTTTCTTCAGAGCTTATAATATGTAAGGCACTATGCTCAGTATTAGGGATCCAGTGATTTCAAAAGCAAAGACAAAATCAAAACACTACCTGACTTTGGAGAGTTTATATTCTATTGTTATCTTATTACAACCTCATGAGGTAGGTTACATCTCTATTTTGCAGATTAGGAAACTGAGGTTTGACAGGTTAAATGATTTATCCTTTGTCACATAACTAAAGAGTAGCTTAGATTGACTTTGAATCCAGATTTCCTGAGCATCTGGTTTTCTACTCAGTAAGCTTGGTTTCATGGTTTGCTGTGGTCCAAGAATATGTAACTTATAGGTCATAATCATACCTCTAAGTGATGAGACTCTACATTTAACTAGATAGGTCCTTTGAAAATAGACAAATCTATTTCCAAGATAGAACTCGAGGTACAAAGAAATAAAGTCGCCTTTTCCAGATACCATGGGTGGCAAAAAGTAGTCTGGAAATTTCAACACAGATTTTCTAATTCCAAATACAGTGTTCTTTCCAAATACAGTGTTCTTTCCAGTAGCCACAGCTGCAGTTTTTTAAGTCATTTCTACAAGAGCTAATGAACCACCATTTTACTCTGAAATCCAATTAAGTGGGTAGATTATAAAGATATAATGTTTGGATCATGACTTTTATAGATGATTTGAAGACAATGGAAATAGTGTGTAATGACAGGTTTTATTGTAATTTGTATACTTAATATTTGGTTGTGGTAGCCAAAAATAATTCATAACCTAGGGGCTACCTTCTGGTGATGTCTTTCTGAATTGAGAAAGGATTGATTCTAGGGTGACAGACACTCAGCTCATCGTCAAACCTTTCCAGCTTGGTAAAACTGGAAGGACCTGGTTCCTCTGCCTAACTTTCCAGAACTAAGGGGCAGTTCTACAATATCATGAGGCATTTCCAGTAGAACTTTAATGGCAGGACTGTCTAATCAGGTCTAAAAGGGGTCATGACTCATGTTGGTGGAAGGAGGGACGTAGTGATGCTATCATGGGTCTTTCTTTTAAGATATTTTGAATATAATTGGAGATTGGCCCTGGTAAAGACAATATGGATATTTGTGCCAAGTAATCTGTACATCACTATTTGTGCCAAGAGGCTTGGCAAATATCTGGAGCAGTATGGCACTGAAACATTGAGGCCAGGGATATGCACAATTTAGAAGCAACTCCACAACTCCTCATGTGACCTTGGGCAAGGTAAGGTACATCTAGACAATGTTACTGTTTTGGTCCTAAAATTGGAAAAAAATTTATTATCTCCTTGATTCATAGCATTGTATTATGGAGCAAAAGGAGACTATGTGGCTATACATTGCAAAATATTATGACTAGTAGAAGACATATTGAGCTAAGTTGGAAAAAAGTTTTCTAGCTTGAATTCAGGGCTTTCCACTGTGGTTCATGCCAACTTTTAGATTGATAAGATAGTCTCCATCAACAAATCTTGTTCTTGTTACACACCTCATTCCCTATTATCTTTTCAAATGTACCTTGAAAAAACCTGTCAGCATGGCAGCCTCTTAAAGGGGCTTATGAAGTTAACTGTTTCACTTCCTCTATGATCGACAAAGTGTTATCTTCCATTATGTGTTCCTTTAATGAGAATATCCTAGTAGAGTGTTTTTTAAAAGACTATCATCCTACTTCTAGAATATGAATGTCTCCAGCAGAGGCAGAAACAATTTTTTCTTCTTTTCCATGGTCAGCAGCTTCACTGGCTGACTTTGCATTTTCGGCCTGATATCCTGCAGGAAAACAATAAACGTTCCATGACAAATAAAAAGAAAAGGCTGAAAAAATGATGTCTTATAACTGATGGCATTAGTGATATTATGGAGCCCAATTTTTGTGTTTGGGAAAGGGGAAAAAACCCACAATGGAGCCTGTTATGAAATCTAGATTCCCTTGAGAATGCCACATGACTGGGGCAATTAATTATACAGTTTTACTGTTATCTTTGGTTCAGAACAATAGTGCTCCTGAGGTTCCATGGAACTGCTCTCCCATGGAAGGGTGTCAAGTTTTGATTAAGCATCATTCCATGTAGTTCATTAACAATGCATCTTCAAATGAGTTTTTGATTGGACATTTTCATTGGTCATTGAGTGTAATTGATGAAGTCTGTTGGAATTTTTACATAAAAAATTCTCTGGGAATGTAGCAATATTTTTCATAAAGTAATATTTCAGATTTTCCTCCTGATAGAATACAACTTTTCTTTTCTTAAGGAGCTTTTCAAAAATTAGATATTGATCTATGGCTAAGGCAGTTATAGTCTCTTTCTCTTTCTCTTTCTCTGTCTCTCTGTCTCTGTCTCTGTCTCTGTCTCTGTCTCTGTCTCTCTCTCTCTCTCTGTCTCTCTCTCTCTGTCTCTCTCTCTTTCCATACTTCAATTAAGAAAATGGTATAAACTTGGTCATATTTATTATTAGTTAGAAAGACTTGGGAAATTAAATGTCTTTTCAATGAGATTAACTCTGTCTGCTTCAGTTACTCTCCAGTACTTTGTGAGGAAGTTGGGGAAAACTATTCATTCTTTTAAGTCATTAGTGAAGTCCTTTTAGTTCATTATTAAACTAGTCTTTGGGTCTTCTAAAATTAAACAGTATTGAGAAACCATGAAGTGCAGAGCTGACCGTGATGGCAGGAAGACCTGATTAGCTGTGTGATTCTGCACTGGGTATTTAACTTCTCAATGCTCTAGTCAGCATTCTAAGTTATAAATAAGTTTTGTATCTATGTAGACATGGATCTTTTTTTTTGTGTGTCATGGACCCCTTCGACAGTTTGGCAAAGAAAACCAGTTATATTGAAATAACTATAGGTATTTTTTCCTACCCAAGTTAATGAACTTCTTGAAATCTATCCATAGACTCCTTAGGAATTCATAGCACCCTGTATAGCACTGACAATGTTTTCATACCAGAAATTCTCTACTCTGGTAAAATCAGAGATCCAGACCAAGAAGCAAACAAAAAAAACTCTTAATATTGCTAATTCCATGTTAAAAATATATTTTAAAAAAGTAACTGTGTTGGCAGGGGAGGCATTGGAGAATTCCCCCACTGAAAGAATAGTTGAAATATTTCATATTTTTTTAAAAGTTTAATTAAAAATATCTTGGTCAATTCTTCTCCTGAAACTTCATCCTTCTAAATGAAATGTTATCTCTGTCATTATCCTAGTCATGTAGTCAGGAATTCTCTAAGGACCTGAAGGAGTTAATCTTTTCTCTGAAAGTCTAATTTGCTACCAGGAAGTGACTTGGGGCACTGGGGACAATAGGCCTCATTGACTGATTCTGGCAAATTTAAAAAATTCTTACCAATGTGTAACCCTGCTATCTACTGTTTTTACTTGTGTATTCCCTGGTGTCTCCTTCTCTTGCCTCCCTTCACATTCCTCCTACTCCCCCCCACCCAATTCCCTGATCATTTTGAGAAGAAAATCAAAAGAAAAAAAAATTCCCTTCAGAATTTTCTCTTACTTTTCTTTTTCTATATTGAAACCCCCATGGCTGCTCTCAACACACACTTGCTTCTTTGATTGGGAATCTATTTTCACCCTTTCATGTCAGACTCAGAGTTAATTATAAGAAGTAGTTACCATTGAAGATTGTGGAGGTATGGGAGGGTTAGCTTAGCTTACCCACTCCTCTATCTCTTACCAACTAAATAATATTCCTTTTTAACTTCAGTTGGCCTACTGTTACAAATATTTTAGCTCTCTTCACCTTTGAATTAATTTTCAACTCTAAGGATAACTTTCTGAAAGAATCATCTAGTCAGTCACTCAATTAGCATTTTTATTTTTTTTCATTTTTAGATCATTTATTTAAAAAGAAACTGGATCACTTCAATTAGCATTTATGAAGTGTCTACAGTATTCCACGTACTTTGCTAAGCATTGAGATTACACACACACACACGCACACACACACACACACACAAACATACAAAAGATAAAAAATGCAATTCCTTGCAAATGTTTATATACAAATATGGTTATAAACAATATGAATTCAACATGGTCTCACAGGAAAGGTACTAAAATTAAAAAGCATACTTTCCTTGGAAAGCAAGAATCAAATCCCTGAAATTTATAGGAAAAGGAAATACTTGATCCACTTTTTCAATTCCTAGTATATTTTTGGCATCATCCATAGAATGGGAATGCCTTTGAGGGCAGGAGCTCTTTCATTTCAGTCTTTATAGTCCTCTCACTTAACCCAGTGTTGTTGAATGGAATCACCTCCTCTCTCCTTTGTGGACTTTCAGAAGACAAAACACACAATATAGAATGCCTATTCTTCTCCCAAACCATCCCTGTACCAACATCTTTGAAAATGTTTGTTCTAATCCTGAAGGAAAGAAGAAATGTCAGTTTTAGCCTTCAAATGACTTTGCCATTGCTCTCTGTAAGGCTCCAGGTGAAATACAGAGAGGTATCAAACGGTGTGGCTAGGTGGCAAAGTGGATAAAGCACTGGCCCTGGAGTCAGAAGTACCTGGGTTCAAATCTGGTCTCAGATACTTAATAATTACCTAGCTGTGTGGCCTTGGGCAAGCCACTTAACCCCATTTGCCTTGTAAAAACCTAAAAAACAAAACAAAAAAAAACAAAACAGAGAGGTATCAAACATACCATGTAACTAATAACACTCCTAGGTACATCTGAAAAGAGAGCAAAATTATTGACAAGTATTTAATAAAAATAAATAAAAATAGAATAAAACATAGATAATACTACTACATGGGGGCACCTAGGTGCTACCTAGCCACTATGGATAGAGTGCTTCATTGGAGTCAGAAGGATTTATCTTTCTGAGTTCAAATGTGACCTCAGACACTTTGTTAACTGTGTGATCCTGGGCAAATCACAACCTTATTTGCCTTAGTTTCCTCATCTGTAAAATGTGGATGCACTGGAGAAGGAAATGAAAAATGTTTAAGGTATCTTTGCCAAGAAAATGCCAATGAGTCATAGAGAGTCAGACACAACTGAAAAGAGTAAACATCAACAACAAGATTGTGGTTTTTAAGCCAATATACAGCCCATAGAGATCCTTATATATAATTCAGTGGTCCCTATTTCTCTTTATGATACTGCTGATTTATCAGGTTCCTCAAAGAATGGGATTAAGATGTTAAAAAGAGTAGCCAAAGTTGGTGGCAGATCATGCTTTGCCATTTCATTCTTCCAATAATACCATTTGGTAGTCAATTAATTGTAACAGAGTCACATTAATATCTTGGTGGTTTTTAATTTTCTTATGCCATTGTCATTTTTGGTAAATAACCTCATTCTCTATTGTGTTCTTTCTTATAATAAATGAAAACTGATAAGTAAAACTGACCAACAAAATGGTATCCACAAGAAACATTCAGCAACTACAATCTCCCATTTAAACAAGAAGCGTTCAACAACTGCAGTCTCCCACTTATTTGAGAGGTGGAAGGAACCTCAACAGCTTAGCCCAGTCCAGGACACAAAGTAATCCTTACCAACATACCCCACAAGTAGTCATTTAGCCTTTGCTTAAAGATTTTTAAGCATGGGGAACCCACCACCTTTTTAGCTATGTTCTAGGGAAGAACATTCATCATCTATTCTCTTGGATCATTACTGGTCATTGCAATTATTCTGATTATTCTAATTGGGATGCTGTATGCTATAGTGACTAGAAAGCTAGATTTAGATTCACAAAGCTTTAAGTGGAATATTGGCTCTGCCATTTAATATTTGTGGAAAGAGAGCCATCTCTAGAGTCAGAGAATCTGTATCCAAATCTTGCCTCTGACATATTTCTGTTTGTGTGACCTTGAATAATTGATTTAACCTCCTTGACTATAAAATGATGAAGTCTGGCTTGATGGCCTTCCCAATCAGTCAGTTTGATTTTTCTGGACCTTTTAGAATGAAAATATTGGAATGAGAGGGAGAGATGGGAGAAGTATGTGAGTAAACACAGGTTGGTTTTTCCCCAATACACAAATTTGAAGAAAAATAATCCCCTATAACCTCAAATTCATAGGTTAAATTAAAACTTTACTTCAAGCCTTGGGAAAACTGATCTTTTAGATCCTTTTTTGAAGGGTGAAATGAGCAAAGGTTTTTGAGAAATGTTTGACTTTCTAACCAACCGGAGTAGCCATGTTTCCAGTTCAATGTCTAATGAGAAGCTGATCTTATTACAATCACTTTACTTTCTCTTTGTCTCTGGGGATCAGCCTGATGAAATAGAGGAGTGTTTCCTTTCACAGGTTCAATCCATCAAGGGATCAATGATCTTGCTTCAAAGACAAGCTTGTCATGTGGACACAGGAAAAATTGCATCTTTTTATCACAAAGGGGAACCAGAAGGTTAGTGAAGATGCTGGCCACTGGTTGCTATTACTGGAAACTAAACAACTAATCCACCAATAAACCATGTAGATCCTGTGTTCTAGCCCATGTGGCTTTATAGAATGATCTTCAGCTAAGTGTTTCAACATAAATCAGGACAGTTTCCAGTAACTATTATTCTGACAACTCAAGGGGATCCCACCTACTCATTTGTCTTTGGCAAGATTTAAAGGGAAGAGCATTGACCTGGGAATTGGGAGAATCAGGCTCCTTCTTCTCCCATTTCCATTATAAACTAGCTGTTTATGGACAAGTAAATTCATCTTTCTGAGATTCAGTAAAATGAGGCAGGGCTTTAAAAACTACATCTTTAAGGTCTCTTTTTGGTTTAACACTCTGTTATATTTAGGTACTTTCTGTATTTTTACCTTGCCTATATTAAGTACTTGATGGTACTTGCTTGATGGTGCATTGGATTAAAAACTGGGCCCAAATTCACAAAGACCTAAGTTTACATATGACTTCAAATGCTTACTACCTGAGTGATCTTGAATAAGCCTCTTGTCCTTCATGTCTCCATTTCCTCATTTGTAAAATTTGGGCAATATAATATTTGCTTCACAAGATTGTTATGAGGATCATTTGAGAGAAGATCTGTAGCATGTGAGGCAGAACACCTAATAAATAGAAGGTGCTTACTAAAAGTAGGGGCATAAAGTTAAAGTTTCAAAAGGACATAAGAGACAATCCAGTTCAATCAACTCATGTACAGATGAGGGAATACTGGTCTAAATAGGTTGTGTCTTGCCCAATATCCAATGGGTATCTTTAAGATGCAGAGATGGGATTGTATCTTCAGCAAGATCATCTCCTATTTATCATACATACACATATATTTTAAAATATGAAATATGTGCACATATGAACAGTCATATATGTATGTATATAGATATATACATATTACACATGCACATAATATACATATACGTACATGTACATGCATGAACGCATCTATATAGATATATAGCTTTACACATATATCTATTTATCTTTTTTAACATAGTTTTTCCATATTGTCTCTTCCTTTGTACTGTGAGCTCCTCCAAAAAGGGAGTATTTCCCCTCTTTTTTTGGTAACCCTAACCTTTAGTGGAGTAGTAGGTGTTTTAATAATTGTTTCTTGACTCTCATAGTCATCTCATCCTTCATCCTAGAATTAGTTGTTATCAGAATATAAGGTAAAAGGCAGGCTGCTGTAATGCATAGAAATCAGGAGACTGTGTATTCAAATTGCTTCTGAGAAATAATAACTATGACCCAGGAGGGCAGCTAGGGGAACCACTGACCTTGGAGTTAGGAGGAAGGGATTAGAATCCAGATACTTAGTAATTATGTGACCTTGGACAAGTCACGTAACCTCACATCCAGGACCATTTTCAGTCTTCCTGATTCATATCTGGTCACTGGACCCAGATGACAGTCCGTCCTCACTCAAATCCAGTTCAAGTGCTTATCATGGCATCACCTCCCTGATGTTGTGATCTTCTTCGAGAATCATGACCTAAGACAAATCACTTAGCTACTCAGTGCCTAGGCAACTATCTGGGATTTATCTAGACATCACTGACTATTGGGGATATGCCTGTTGAGGGGAATTCCCTAGGATCATGAAATCACAGATTTTTTTCCTCTATGGGCATCTTTGGAACTGGTGGTAGTGATGGGAACTCTGACCCCTTCCATTTGCCATAGTAACTAACATGTGCAAAAACCCCCTAGCTCTCCTCTCCTCTTCACATTGTGATATTTATTTGAGTTTTTATTTTTCTCCTGAGAAAAAGATTTCACTGTCTGTTTAAAATGCCTGGTCGACAGAATACAACTGCCTTCTCCAGTAATTTCCTTTTCTCTACTTGTCCTATGGGTTAGTTTTCCAACCACAGGGAAGGTAATATCATTCATGGAAAAAAACAATCCTTTCAACTTGACAGACTTAAAATAACACAAACACGTGAATGAGCCAGTGTCCCCCTGGAGGTGAGGTTGGAGGTGGGGCTGAGAAGTGACAATGACAGGTGCCCCTCCTTCAGAACTTTGGATCAACTTGTAAACAGGGTTGTTCTGTCTGTGAATTCAATGGGGATGATGTCAAAGCAGCAAGGCAGAAGGGAAATGGAGCTTCCTGGATTGATTCATTGCCAGGTATCCATAAGAAAGGCACTTTGATAACAGTTTGAGCACCTTCTTTCCCACTGCCCCCAACCAATTACTGGGAATTGAAGGTGCTGCAGAAATGCAGTTATGATGGGTGGGAGCCCTTAAGCATGGCATGAACAGCCTGGAAGTATTCCTGTTGTCTATGTGTCTTGACTGGGGACATTTTATGGGCATCCACATAAAATCAAGTCAAGGGAAGAATGGTCCTTGTTTCTTCAAAAATGACAGGAATACTGGGTGCTTGTTTCTTCTGAAAAACAGGAAATATCTAAGCCAGCAGTATTCACACTGGTGTCATTACTTGTATGGCTCCAGTTATCGATTGAGCCCTGCCAAGTCTTCCATGAGGCATCTGGCTGGCAAGGAAGAAAAAGCTGGTGCTGAGGATTAACTTGTAGAGGTTATCTCAGGACCAAGCCACATACTGTTCAGGTTCTCTGTCTCCTTGATTCTGTCTCTCTGTGTCTCTACCCCATGGTCTCCCCTCTTCTCCTCTCTCTTCCCCTCTCCTTTCCTCCCCTTCCCTCCCTCCCCTCCCCTCCCCTCCCCTCTTCTCTCTCCTCCCCTCCCTTCTCCTTTACTCTCCTCTCTTTCCCCTCCTTTCCCCTCCCTCCCCTGTTCCCCATCCCTCCCCTCCCCACAAACTTGTGAGCCCAGATTAGTTATAACTTTCTGCGATCAGGAATGTGAAACAATCTCATGAACCAAAATGAGTATGATCTCATGTGGAATCATTACTTTCAAAGTGTAGTATTGCCTCTATCATTTTAGGGGAATTAGAGAGAAAGGACTTCCAACAACTGTTGGTTAGGGAGTCCTTGGATGTTCCAATTCCTGACACTCCTCTTCCCAAACTAGTCTTTCCCAAGAATCCTCTCTGAGGTCACAAATTCTTTCTTTCTCTCTGTCTGTCTCTGTCTCTGTCTCTCTCTGTCTCTCTCTCTGTCTCTCTCTCTCTCTCTCTCTCTCTCTCTCTCTCTCTCTCTCTCTCTCTCTCTTACTATTGTCATCTTAGTACCTAAAACTATGGGAGGTGGGGAATATGTATGAGGAACATATTAAATGTTTATTGAACATTTGCATTGGAAAAAAATAAGCCTGACCTAGTCTTTGGGGGCCCAGACATCCCAGAGCTCACAGAAATTTACTCTACTTCTTGTTGGCTTTAGCAGGATTCAGCTTTCATTTTCCATCTCTTGTAGATCAGAGGCTATGCTCTTAGCCCTCTGTGGTCATAAGGCCAGAGAAAGAATTCACTAGATCCTCATAAGCAAATTTCAGAAACTCAGATGTGGAAGTGTGCTGGGAATGGTAACTCTAAACTGGTTTCTACCCAAAGGTCTTTTATCTCAGGGTTTTTACACTGATCAATATCAGAAGGAGAACTGATGGGTTGGTTGGCTGCACAGATCTGACAGTCCTGGGAAGCAGGTTCTTCAATATCCCCAGGTTCCCCTTTTCCTTTCTTTACCCTCCACGGGTGTACTAGTAAATGTTTAATAATCTGCTTTCAGAAAAAAAATAATTTAAAATTTATTAGTACTGTTTACTCCTTTGTTTTTTTTAAGTCTAGGCAATTGGTAAAACAACAAATTAAACCTCATTTTCCAGTGTTTGCTGATTTCAAGGCTTAAATGCTGTCATTGAAAATTTAACAATCTGCCCCAGGAAATATGGCTGAGTCTGCTTCCAGTATACTCCTCCTTCCTTCAATCTAGATATTATTTATCTCAACTGGCTTCTTCCTGTCTCCCTTAGTGGAAGCTAGGCTAGAGAGAGGAGAGAAGCTGCACCTGGAATCAGGAAACCCTAAATTCAAATCCAATCTCAGGTAATTAATAGCTGTGTGACTCTGACAGTTCTCTTAATCACACCTTCCTCAGTTTCTTCAACTATAAAATAAGGATAATAGTAGCAACTACTTGCTAGGCTTGCTGTGAAGATCAAATGAGATATAACTATAAAATGTTTAGCCCAAGGCCTGGAACATAGTAGGCACTTAATAAAGACTTACTTCCTTGTTTCCTCTTTCCTCCCACTTCTGTGGTCAATGGTTACTTGTCTTCCTCATCTTACCCCATGAAGAATATCTGAAGTTTCTGAATTTAACACGTCCCTACTTTAATCAGTAATGATGTCCAGAAAGAAAGGATAGAGGAAGATTCCTCATATTTAGAGGTAGGTCTACACCTTTGAAGTCTATACTACTGTTAATCACCTTCTGCAGCCCTAGTAGATTGCAGGTTGGTTAGCACATCTTAGATTTCTGACAAATGTCTGTAAAAGTCTATGGTTGCTGCCTGCAAGCCTAAAACATGGTGGTTTCCGCTATTCTTCCTGCCTAGAGGTGCCCACCATGTGCAGCCTCTCTGGGGATGGGGAATCTCAAAGGGAAGAGGAACTGTAAGGAGCAGAAAGAACCACAACCCTTCTACTTCCAAAGTGGAAGTGTTGTATTTGTGGCAAGACACTAGAGTCAAGTTTTCCCTCAAGCTGAACAAACCTGGGAACAAGGGAATAATGCAGGAGAGCTGCCAATGACCCCTCCCAGAACAACTGAAGGATGCAGTGAGAACTGCCCTTAGCTAGATCCTGACCAGTGGGAAGAAGGAGTTGTATCTCTCCATTTATAATTATAATACTAATGATATTTATATAGCATGTGCCAGATACTGGGCTAAGTATTTTATAATTATTATTTCATTTGATACTCAAAACAATCCTTAGAGGTTGGTTCTATTATTATTCCATTTTACAGATGAGTAAGCTGAGACAGACAAGGGTTAAACAACTTAAAGTAGTAGGCATCTGAGGATATACTTGAACCCTGGAGTCAGCTCTTCCTGACTCCAAGTTCAGGGCTGTATCTACCCTGCAAAAGACATGGTAATGAACAAAACAATATCTGGGGCAGCTAGGTGGCACAATGGACAGAGCCCCAGCACAGGAGTCAAGAGGACCTGAGTTCAAATTTGACTTTAGACACTTGATACTAGTGGTGTGACTTTGGGGAAGTCACTTAACCCTGATTGCCATATATCCAGGGCCATCTCCTGTTGTCCTGATTCATATCCACCCTCTTGACGCAGATGTTCTGGAGGAGAAAGTGAGACTGGTGACTTAGCACATCAACCCCTCACTCAAATCCAATTTTTGTCCTTGTCATGACATCACCTCCTTGATGTCATGGCCTTCCTCAAGAATGAAGGACAAACACCATCATCATCATCATCTTCATCTTCATCTGCTTTGTTAATTGTCTCACCTCCTAAGGATCTTTACTTTTGGCAAGAACTGTGAACCAAAATTTTCTATTCCCCCGAGACCTCTTGCAATTTGCCCTTCCTCTCCACCTGGAACAGCAGATCCTCCAGGCAGACCATACCTTGCTTAAGTGATGGAGCTAATTCATTTTGCCTTGAAATTCTCCTCCAGGGCTAAGTTATCCATAGTGTGGAAACTCACCTAACCTCTCTCTAGTTGTTTGATCCCATACCAAAAATGACAATCCAAGCAACCATTTATCCTATGCTAAATATGTTCCACTTTCCATCTCTAGCCCTCTTGAGCTACTTCAGGGAATCTTAACCGTGTGTTTGTGTGTGTGTGTGTGTGTGTGTGTGTGTGTAATGGGGCAAGGCTTATGGGCATCTCTCAGAATGTTTAAAATGCATTAAGTAACATGTAGGGTTTCAAAGAAAACCACTAATAACATATAGTTATTAGAATTTAAAAATCATTTAAAAACATTTTGTTTTTCACACAACACAGATTTTTGACCTCCTGCTTATGGAATAATAATCAAAATCAATATTCTCAAATAATGATTCTGACAAAGGACTCATTTCTAAAATATACAGAGAACTGAGTCATATTTTTAAAACAAAAAGGCATTCCCCAATTGATAAATATTCAAAGGATATGCAAAGGCAATTCACAGATGAGGAAATCAAAGCAATCCATAGCCATATGAAAAATTGCTCTAAATCATTAATTATTAGAGAAATGAAAATTAAAGCTTCTCTTAGGTACCACCTCACACCTCTCAGATTGGCCAACATGACCAGAAAGGATAATGATCATTGTTGGAAAGGCTGTGGGAAATCTCTCGCACTGTTGGTGGAGCTGTGAACTCATCCAACCTTTCTGGAGAGCAATTTGGAACTGAGCACAAAGGGCAACAAAAATGTTCATACCCTTTGACCCAGCAATACCACTACTGGGTCTATACCCTGAAGAGATGATGAAAAAAGGGTAAAAACATTACTTATACAAAAATATTTATAGCAGCCCTGTTTGTGGTGGCAAAGAATTGGAAATCAAGTAAATGTCCTTCAATTGGGGAAATGGCTTAGCAAACTGTGGTATATGTATGTCATGGAACACTATTGTTCTATTAGAAACCAGGATGGATGGAATTTCAGGGAAGCCTGGAGGGATTTGCATGAACTGATGCTGAATGAGATGAGCAGAACCAGAAAAACACTGTATACCCTAACAGCAACATGGTGGTGATGTTCAACCTTGAAGGACTCACTCATTCCATCAGTGCAATAATTGGGAACAATTTGGGGCTGTCTGCAAAGGAGAGTGCCATCTGTGTCCAGATAAAAAGCTGTGGAATTTGAACAAAGTTCAAGGACTATTCCCTTTAATTTAGGAAAAAACCCAGATATCTTATTGTCTGATCTTGTTACCTCTTAGACTTCTTGTCTCTTCCTTAAGGATATGATTCCTCTTTCATCACACTCAATTTGGATCAATGTACAACATGGAAACAAAGTAAAGACTGACAGATTGCTTTCCATGGGGGTGGGAGTGGGGGTAGGGAAGTAAGATTGGGGAGAATTGTAAAACTCAAATAATATATTTAATAAAACTAAATTTAAAAAAATTATTCTCTTTCTTCCTGGAACAACAGAGAATGACAACTGACTCCCCTGTGGTTCCCTGGTCATCACTCCTCTGTGAATGTTGATTCCCCATATTAAATTGCAAGCTTCTTGATGGCTAGGCTGTCTGAATTTTTATTTGTATTCCCAGAGTTGCACACAACCCTAGGCAAATAGTAGATACTTAGCAAATTATTTTTATATTCATTCAATCATCTGTGCTTTGAGCCTTGGACCATGCAGAGTCCCTAAGAGATTTTTGTTATCTTTTCTTTCAATTCATAGGAAGAAAGCCAAAATCTATCTATAATGGATAAAAGAATAACCAGGATACAAACCCCCTATTTAGATATCTCTGCCAGGATTTAGGCTCCTCTAGATTAATGGCAAAGAGAGCCCTTGTTGCCAAGATGAACTCTTCCATATTTTCTCTCTTACTTCCTAGGGTCGTCATTCAGTTGATGGACAAAATACCTGAGCAGTGTATGATTCCATCAAAGTAACTTATGTTTATTCAAGTCATCATCCTTAGCATCCTACTGTCAATATTCTGGTTCTGGACTCCCCAAAGAGGAAAATCTTGATCTAACATTTATGGATAGTTCAGTCATGGCCACCACCAGTGGTGGACCTTTAGAATAATGATGTAAGAATTGGAAGAATGTATCATTAGAAAATCACAATTTGCCAAGGTATAGCCATGGATAGGACATTGAGCATGCAATCAGTGAGATCTGGGTTCAAATTCCATCTCATACAAGTGACCATGTGACTCTCTAGAAGACAATTTTATCATATCTATGCCTAAGTTTCCTTTTATGTAAGATGAAAGAGTTGGATTCAATAGCTTTCAAAGTCATTTAAAACTTTAATTCCTTGATCTTATGAGTATATTGATAAATGTTCCTCAGAAATTGGGTTTTGAAGGTAAGGGATAAAATGAAGTGCATATAGACTATTCCCCCCCTCCAATTATAGGCAAAACAGTGATCATTCGGATTGCTCCCATCAAAGTGGCCAAGAACTCTCCAAAAAAAATTAACAGTATAGAGGATTTCTTTTCACCTTCCTTTATTGGACAGAATGCCAGAAATGCTCCACACTCTAGTTTCTTCACCCCCTCCCCTACATATCTGTCAGCCTCTCCCCTGTACCCAGGAACCATCTGTCTCTATAGCTCGCCCACACAGGAATGAGTTTGTCGTGGATGCGACAGCCAGGATAGTAGCAATGGGCATTGATGCCAGACAATACAGGTGGTTAAAACTGTGGAAAGTCACCAAGGCTAGTTGAGGAAGTGACAACTCTTTGCTATGCAGGTAAAACATATCTGTGATATTTTCTTCCAGTCCTTGCTCAAATGAAGGGATACTGACCCTATTGATTAATCTCCACTTTAAGTCCAAATAGCTATCTTTAGGAGAAATACTGGGCTTGTGTTGAGATACTTGACAATATTTAGTCAACTCTTGGTAGAGTGAATACGAGAGTTTGTCCATCTGCTTGTCTTCATTTCCCGCTCTTCAATTTCCTGGTAACTAGGGAAGATGATCTACCAAAATAGACAACTGAATGAATTAGAGAATCCTTCAAGTACTAAGAAAACATCTCCCAGAAGCTAAGGAATGATCATTAAAACTATATCAATCTAGTTACAGGGAAAATATTTTGGGCTTTAATTTCATTTTTGAAGAAAGAGAATGTATGTTTATTTATGTATTTATATATTTAGGTATATTTAAGTATATCTTAGAATGAAGGGAAGTGAACAGATCTGTTGAAAGTAGATTTTTCCTCCAATAAAATAGACTGTAACACATTCGTGTCTGTCATCCAGTAACTTACTTCTATTTCCTTATATAAGAGCTGGTTACTTTCTCATTTTCTTTGGATATCACTGGATCATGGGGATGCCTCATTCTTGTCATCAACACAAAACCAAATTTATCCTAGGTAAAAAAGAAGTGACTAGGTCTATAGTGTGAACTCGGAAGGAAGATGTTCAGTTTTGAATAGCAATCTTATTAACTCCATAGCCATCTTAAGGAATTCCCAATAGTTTCAGGACCTCAAAAATTCTTCATGCCCAGTATATTTTGGACAATCCATAGGGCATTAACCAAATACCAGAAGTCTCCTGGAGCTGCTCACTGAAGAATATTGTTGTGAGTCATAAATAGTTACCTAAATATAATGTTCCACAGAGAAAAATATCTAGGGCCATTTTGGTTTGCAATTATGGGTACATGACTCTTTGAAGTCACAAATAACCATGGACAACATCTCATCCATGGGACAAGAAAATTTTCAACCTTGTAGAAACAAAAACCACATTGAATAAGGGAAATGGTCATTCTCAGATTCTTTTGAGAAAAGAAAAATGAATGTGACAGCAAGTTATTTATTCAAATTTAAATTTATTTATTTATTCCTAAGGTAAATATTGTTCTGCCCTTAAAACCCTAAACAAGTTGAACTGGCTGATGATTATATTTTTCAATCTTCATTCCTTCCCTCTTCTGTTATTGAGTATATTTTTGAAAGACTGAAGAATCACAGGGAAGACACAATCAGAATTAACTGAAGGTCAATGCAAATGGTCAGGCAGTTAAACTGATTTGCTTGACATTCTCTTTGTTGACCCAAGTAAATATCTAATATGGAAACAAAAAATACAAATAAAAGCTTTCATCGTTTAGAATTTTAAAAGAATGGAAGGCCACTTTGATGGATTTCTATGTGTCTTTCTTAATCCATCAGAACTGAGAACTCTGCAGAAATTGCTGACCCCACAGCTTTTTGCTTATTTATTGCTTTTCTATCTACACATAAAATTTATTGGCCATTGTTTGCTTGGGAGTCCCTGATATTGTTCAGATATCTGTTACACAATCAGGTATCTTTGTCCTTCAGTGTTGTTGGCCTTGGCACCAAATGAACACAGATGGTAAAGGAATACAATGGAGAGTAAGTTTTGCTGTGGAAATTTTTGAAGAAATGATCTTTCAGATCAAACATTCTTTAAGTGTCTGTCTGTGGGCATTTTAAGACCAGATGACCCATTGACAATGAGATACAGATTTGTCTATATGGAGAGGAAGTAGAGAGTGGGTACAGATACTAGCTCTTGTTTAAGAAGACATTATACTTCATTTGGACCTGAATTCTCAGAGTTGTTAGTTGTCTATGCAGGTGGCTTTTTCCAAGGATACCTTGTCTTACTATAATGTAAGTTAAGTCAACATATCTTAATGTACTTAATTGAGATCAATTTCATTGGCATTCAATTTTTATTTCTCAATTGCTACTTTCATATCAATTTTTTTAAAGATTTTATTTCATATCAATTTTAAATGAAATTTTATTTTACCAATTATATGTAAAAACAGTTTTTAATATTAATACAAAATAAGAGTGAGATCCATTTTTTCCTTCCCATGCTTTCCCCCCACCCTAAGACAGTAAAAATTTTACATAGGTTATATATGTGCAATCATGTAAAGTCAATTCAAATGAATTTAAATTCATATTATGATTTGTTCAGGGTGAAAAAATAACTTCATTGGGAAAAAAAAACTCACAGTTTTCAGGAATATCTGCAGTACCATTGAGTGGGCAGTAGAGTGAAGTGACTGGGATCTGGTACTAATATGTTAGTATCTGGGGGGTGAGTTCTTCTTTGTCCCCCTGGAGCATCCTTTCCTTCTTCTACGGATAACATCTTATTTGGAGGATCTCACCCTTCTCCTTGTTCCTATCACTTCCCTCTACTTTTTGTTTCTTCCTAGGAGATGCTCAGCTTGCTAGCATTTGACCAGGAATGATGGACCAGCATTGTCTGTGTTTTATGTCCCTCAGCTGAATTTTTATTGTGCACAATAACCCTTCTTTGTGACCTGGCACACTATAGGCAAGGACTGTATATATACATTCACAATCTCTGGTGTATTTATGTATTGCCAAATCTTTACTACTCTTGCAATAGCTTTGGAAAGTTAGGGGAGGTAGCAAAGAAAGGTGAGCACCATTGCCATGCTTCCTCCCCAACTCTACTTTTCTTATCACAAATCTTGCCCCTTTACAGTCTGTTACCCCTTCTACTCACTCCTTCAGTAAGTTTGAATGGAACAAAAGGTAACTTGGGACAAGAGGGGAGTCTCACCTAATAAAATGACTATAAAACACCTTATAACTCTGAAAGATCCTCTATATCCTTAATAAACTCATCTATTCCTAATGCCACATGTTGTTATGCAGCCATATACTTGGCGCCAGATTCTTGTGATATAGGGCCTCAGATTAATACCATGCACCTGTGGACATTCAAGCAGTTTTTATTATCATTTGGCAGCATGATGGGAGAGCAGGGCAAGACAGGAATGGCCATTATTCTAGTAGGGCAAACTAGGTGTGGCTATTTGAAGTGATTTCTAAGTCTGAGTCATTTCCAAAGAGATAGGAAAGAGTATTATACTTTAGTAATGGATGTATTGTAGTAAATAATTCTGAGTTCTCTGCAATGTATATTCTAATCAGAGCTTTACCACTATTAATTTTCTATCATTCACAAGCACATAATAATGATGACCATAATAGTTCATATTTTTATTGTATAAAGTTGACTCTGTCTTTTAGAATCATAGATCACCTTCCTTAGATACTCCTAAACAATATTATGTACATAAGTGCTTAATAAATATTTGTAGTAGTCCTCAAATATTTTGCACACAGTAGGTGATAATAAATGTTTGCTGGTGTTGTCCTCAATATATACTTGTTGATCAAATGAATGAAAGAAAGAATATTAGAATTAGAATGACCTTAGAAATCAATTAAGTTTCCATCCTTCATTTTATAGATAAGGAAAGAGAAAATAAACAGAGGGACTCCTGGATGTGGAGCAATGGGTCTGTAGGATCTTTCTAAAGTCACCTAACTTTTCTGGACCTCGGTTTCCTCATCTGAAAAGTGGAGGATTTAGAATAGATCATCTCTTTTCCAGTTTTAAGTCTATAATCCTTATCTGGGGCATGAAAGACCCCCATAACTTGCTTAGTTTCACTTAGTTGAAATTTCATAGGTAAATTTCTAATTCAAGTTTCAAACCTAGTACTTTTGACTGCATTAGCAGTGTTCTTTCTACTCTCTTATCTCTCTTCCTCTGTTAGACACTGGAGAAGAGTTAAGTGTAATTAAAATATGCCCCAGACTACAGTTAGCTTATCATCTTACATACAATAGATATGACAAAACACACCATATTGTGTACTGGTGTCTTGAGAAATGGTGTTATGTAAGAACATCTGTTATTATCATCACTCATCATTATTTGTGAGTTTATTAAGCATTATTACTGATTTTCATCAGTGATGTGGAATTCTATAAGACAGTGTGATCTGTGTATCCAATTTTTGTTTAATGTTAGTTATACAAAAGCCAAAGAGCTCATTTGTAAGCAAAGTTAAATGACCTATACCCATCCTGGACATTGATCTGAAGTAGTTCTTGAACCCACCAAACTTATTTGAACTTGTAAAATTTTTATTCATCTTCCAATTGCTGTCTTGCAAATGTGCACTCATCCACACAACTCCCTCTAATTCAGTAAGATTCAGTCTGAAGCAGTCACATTAATAATTCTCCCACCAACAGAGGTTGCCATGAAAATATAATAAAAAAGGGACTAGAGCATAGTATATGAATCTTAGTCATGGCAACCATGCTATTTGACACCTTAAGCATCCTTAAAGAACATTAACCAATTGTTTTAAGTGATCAGTTATCCTTTTAAAAATGATAGTTTCATCACATTAATTTAAAAATATTCCTTCCAACCTCTGTAGCTCTCTCTTGTAATAAAGAAAAGGCATCAACCAAAACCAACCAGCACAGTTTCACTGCCACTGTATGCAATGCAATTTATCCAAGGATACTCACTTCTCCAGCAAAAAGAAAGGCACATTTCTTCATCTCTTTTGAGATGGATTGTTTTAATTATGTAGAATTCAGTTCTACTTTTCTGATTTTTTAAATTTTTATGGTTACTGATCTATCATTTTCCTATTTCTTTTTACTTTGCATCAGTTCATCCAGGTTTTCCAATGTTTTTCCTGAATTCTTATTTATCATTTCCTATAGTGTAATAAATAGCATTCTATTGCATGCATATACTTAGCACTATATGTCCATCCATTCTCCAATCTATAGGCATCCACTTTGTTTCTAGTTCTGATAACCACAATATTTTTATATATACAGAACCTTCCTTTCTGCCTCTGATGCTTTTGGAGTATATGCCAAGCAGTAGGGTCTCTGGGTTGAAGGGTATTTGCAATATAGTAGTGACTTATTTCTTTGAGGTACTAGTATTATGAGCATAAGTCATTTTTTCTTCTTTTCTGCATTGGACAGGGGGAAATCTGCAAACCAACAGACAAGGAAAGAATTGATGGATATTTTCACTGAGCTTCTTATGTTCCAACAATCACAAATATAGTTCCATCCCTCCTTTTTAAAGTCAGAACTGTAATAAAAAATGAACTCTTTGGAGTACTTTTGCTTTCAGGATTGCATCACAAAAGTTTCTTTTTTCTATCCTTTTGTTGCTGAGACTACTGCCCTTTGAAAGTGACCTTTATTTGCTCTCAACAGTTCTTTCCTCCTTTTACCCTCTCACCTTTCCTCCCCATATATAGTTTATGGAAGATACAAGTATTTTAGGCAGTTTCTCTCCACAAGGGATTCAAGAGGATCCAAAATGGAAACAAGTGTAGGCAGTCTATGCATGTCCTGTTGCTTTCCATCTTTAAAGTATGGTGAAGTCACAAAAGTTCATACAACATCTTCAATGTAAAAGACAGAGAAAACCTCAGAAAAAAATTCTAATGGTCCTTTGTTCCCAGGATAAGGCTTGCTTTTCCCCCCATTTAACCTTCAACTCCCAAGAAATGGAGTTTAACTGCTTTGATTTACTCCCATAATAAGGTGATCGATTAATGTTAAAGGCAGGCTTTATGAGGCCTGTCCTGGAATGGTCTTGGAGTCTGCCATAGTCAGGGTGTTATATGGCCACCGCTCTGAGAAAGGTCATGGGAAGGGAATCAGTGACAAGATAAATGACAGCTTATTTGTCAAAAACTCTCTGTCATGCAGACAACCAATATAGAACATAATACCTCTTGGGACTTGGTGCAGATGGTGTACAGTAAATAGAGTTAAAGTTGCTATATGTTCTATATTCTTCTTATTAACATGATGCTCTTAAACAAAACTAGAACTCAGACAGTGTAACAAGAGGTTATCCCCAAGGTCCTAAAATTTAGAGTGCCTAAGAATTTTACTTAATATTCCTAAAATAGCATTGAATTCAATATGGTAATTAATTTTTCCTCCCATTCTCAATTTTTTATTTATTGTTTGAATTACTTTCTTATCAAGAGCAACACAGCTGCTCTGAAGACTCAATTCATGCTGTCCACCTTGGGTATATTTCTTGTTGTCTGCCTAGGTATGACTCCTGTCACATAGGTATCATCACTCTCCTAGATTGGCAATGGGTACAGTATGGTTGGGTGCAATGATTTCATCAATGATCTAGGAGTGGAATCAGAAGGTTCATTAGTTCAATAGGTCTTTATTAAGCATCCATTATGTGTTAGGCAGCTAGGGGACACTAGTTAGTTCAGTGAATAGACTGTTGGGTCTGGAGTCAGGAAGACTCTTTTTCTTGAGTTCAAATCTGGCCTCAAATACTTACTAGCTCTGTGATTCTGAAAGAAATTTAACCCTGTTTGACTCAGTTTCCTTAACTGAAAAATGAATTGGAGAAGAAAATATAAACCAGTCTAGTATCTCTGCCAAGAAACCCCAAAATGGGGTCAAGAAGAATTTTATATGATTGAACATCAACAATGTGTTGGGTACAAATATAGGTGCCAGAAATCCTAAGACAATAATAATATGGCTCCTGTGCTTAAATAACTTGCATTCTGCTAGAGGCATCATAATATGATCGAGAATTAGAGATGGAAGTATCTGAGACATGAATCAGTCAACTCCCTCATTTTACAGATGAAGAAACTGATATAGCACAGACATGTGATGAGTAAATTCAAAGTAATTTGGGAGAAGCAAAGAATACTAGCAACTGAGACTGAGCCTAATGTAGGAGGAAAAGACTCCACTGAATCTCAAATAGTCTAACCTTTAACTTTTGGTGTCAAAGTTAAAAAATCAAGATTTAATTCACAAAAGGCACAGACAATGTATGCCAAAACTTTCCCATCAAATAGAGTAGAATGGTCCGACTATGCGTGAGAGTATAGGTGCTGTTGTGGGTGTGGGTATGGGTGTACATATGGCAGAAGCCAACATTGTTTGGTCTCCTTAAGCATAATATTATGTGGGTGTGGGTGTCTGGTTCTTAGGCCTCAGAACAGGTGTTGCCTTTTAAATTATGGTTGTTCTACTCTATGAGGTCCAAGGTCCACCCAGGATTTGTAGGCACACAGAGGCTGATGTTTATCCCTTAGTTAGTTTCGTCTTGATGTGATTAAGAAGTCATAAACTATCAGAAAAAGAATACCAATGGTAAAAAAGAGGGATTGTTGTGGATGGGAGCAGCTTAGGATAATTGAAACCATGTTATTGGTTTCCAGATGTGATCTGGACCACTCCTATTTATCCTCTTGAATTCTGGGCTCAGCTCATTGCCCATCTGTGGAGCACCCATTGAAGACAGATTTACTGAGGGAACAGTGGACTGAACTACCTATCCACCTGTGACCCATAATATGGGTTTAGACATTCTTATTAGAAATACTTCTCCTCTGAATGGCTAGGTCGACTTAATCTTTAGAGTGATTGTAGATATTATTGAGGAGGCCCTATATTATTGTCTGACTCAATATAGCCAACACAGTGTTGCTCATAAATAAAATTATGTGACTAAACTCACCTTCTAAAGGAAGTTCCTCCTGTTTGGCATCTGTGAAGGATATCCTCTGTGACAATGGGGAATACCTTTGTGAGCATCTGATAGCATGAGTTCATTAAAGTATTAATAATAAAGATAGATACTGAAACTCTAACTTCACTGGTTTAAACATCTCCCAGGTGAAGAAACTCTTCTATCAATGCACATTAGCATCCTTTATGCAACTTCTAATATTAGAGAACTCCCTAGAACACGGTTGAGTGGGGAGTAAATGCTCTCCTGGGATCAGAAAACCAGGATGTAGCAGAAGCAGATGATGACCTCTGGTCTTTCTGGCTGCAAGACTGACTTTCTAACAACCATATTGTCAAATGATAGCACACTGTATTAGTATTTCATATTTTTATTAATATTTTCCAATTACATATAACAAATTTTAATATTGTTTTTAAAATTTTTGAGTTTCAAATTCTCTCTCTCCCTTCCCTCCCTTTCCCTGAGAAGGCAAGCAAGCATTGTGATTTAAACTATACTTGTGTAGTCATGCAAAATATATTTTCATATTAACCACGTTTGGAAAGCAAACACAAACAAACCAAAAAACCCAATAATAAAAATAAAGTTTTTTAAAAGTATTCTTTGATTTTCATTAAGACTTAATTCCTTCTCTGAAGGAAGGTAGAATTTTTCATCATAAGTTCTTTGGAATTAGATTATTATGGTTGAGAATAGCTAAGTCATTCTCAATTGATCATTGTTACCATATTGCTTTTACTGTGTACAATGTTCTCCTGGTTTTGCTCACTTCACTTTACATAGGTTAATATAAGTCTTCTCAAGTTTTTCTGAAGCCATTCTGCTCATCATTTCTTATACAACAATAGTATTCCATCACAAGCAACAGTTCAATCATTACTCAATTGATGGATATCTCCTCAATTTCCAATTTTTTTTGTCATTTTGTAAAGTACTTTTCAAACATATTATTTGAACTTCATAAGAATTCCATGAAGAAGACTCAGTGGATAGTACTGTTCTCATTTTATAGATGGGAACCTTTGACAAGGGAGATATAATAACTTGAGCATGAGCACACATTGATTAAATAACAGAAGCAGCATTTAAACCTAGTTCTTTATGACTACAAATCTAGCATATTCTCCATCATGTCACACTGTCTTGATCAAAGTATATCACAATGTCTTTAAGGCCAATGTGAAGACTTCTTGCTTTGGTTTACAGCTAGACCTTCTTGGATGAAGAAAACCAAAAATCTCCATTAAATATGGTGGCTGAATCATTGAGAATACCAAACAGATCAATTATATTGCCTGGCTAAGCAGGCCTAGAGGATGAATGATCAGTTTGCTGGTTTCCCACATTTTGTGCCTGATATTAAGGTGAAGGGTAAGGTTATAATATCTAGTCTCTATTTGTATATGGGTCCATTCATAGTATATTATCTCATCAGCAGCATTTCTCTTCTGGTAGTGGGTGGGGGGTGATATCAGAATGGACCACTACTAGTCAAAGACATAGGGAGTTGGCCTCATTTTATAATGTTTTTGCCAAACCTCAGGGAAGTCATGTGCCTCCAGTCAAGTAGGGCAAATCTCATTCCAAACAGTTGGACAAGGATGGCAGTTCATTTCAACAATCTGCCTGGTGGATTTTGCTGTATTAAAAAATCTAAGGAACTGAACAGGATGGAAACAAACATATGTAGAGGCAGTCATCCATGTATCCTATTATGAAGCAGGAGTCCAAGCAGCTCTGTGTTTGGGGTGATGCGAGGAGTATGGGGAGAGGCCTGTTTGGAATCTTGGGAGGGGAGAGCCTTGTCAAGGATGGATGTCTGTGCACAGGCTCTGGGGGAAAAGCAGCCAAGAAAAGAGCTGAATCATCTGACTTCACCTTAGGTGACTCTGCAAAAACCCCAAAGCCCCAGCATAGCTCTCTTGTCTTAAGATGCTGGCCAGCTTCCCGAGGCCAAGTTGCTGTAAGGATACTCCTCCCCCCCCAATTCCTAACTGGAAAATCACCACTGAAACAATAATATGAGTGCAAGTGGATTGAGAAGGGAGACTCATGGTCATACTGTAATCTATTGAGTGAAGCCATAGTTTTCTAGGGTGGTGGGGTTGAGTCCTTTTCAACTCCATTACAAGACAGAAGACTGGATTTGGAGTCAGTTGACCTGAGTTCAAATTCTGCTTCCTCTGCTACCTAGTTATTTGACTTTGGACAAATTAATTCATCTCTGCATTGGTGGCAGGATTTTCCTCATCTAGAAGCTCTCTATATCCACAAAATGAGTTCTCTTTCTATATTTGCTATCTCCACCAATTATTAATCTGCAACTAGGTATTAGACACTGTGCTAAGTGAGGCCAGCTAGGTGGCCCAGTGGATAGAGCACTGGACCTGGATTCCCACCTCAGAGACTAGCTGAGTGACCCTGGGCTAGTCAAAACCCCATTTGCCCCAGCTTCCTCACCTGTAAAATAAGATGGAGAAGGAAATAGCAAGCCATTCCTGTATTTTTTGCCAAGAAAACCCCAAATGGAGTCATAAAGAGTTGTACAGGATTAACAAAACAGTTGAATAACACTTGTGCTAAGTGCTTGCTACTTATATCTTCCTGCTATTGTAGCACCTTTTCCACTATTGCCTTTAAACTCCTCATTATTGAGCACAGTGTCTTGCAGTGAATAATAGTTATAGATTGATCCATAGAACAATCGATTGACCATAATAGCTCCCTACTTAAAGTTCAATTCTGAACCTTGGCTTACCACACTTGTCACATTTACAAAGGAAAAGAGCCGCTAGATTAGACAGGGCCCTGTAAGGAGGAACTAGATTCAGATCCTCCCACTGAATCAATCTCTCCTTGCTTATGTTTTCTATAAAAAATGCTAAGAAAAATAGGACTTACCTCACATGGCTATTGTAAGATAAGATGAGATGATGTATTTAAATCACAGTGAATCTCAAAGCAGTAAATAAATGTTAGCAATGATTACTATTATTATTGGTTAATAATATGGAGGTTAATTGATTCAAATCAACAAATATTTATCATAAGCATAAGATACTAAAAGTGCTATGAAGGGAGAAAGAAAAAGTGAAATAAGCATGGTCTCTACCTTTAAGGAATTTGCCTTTTACTACAAACTTCCTGTATGTACAGATAAAGCATATTGCAAGGAAAAAACAGACAAAGTCCTCTAAGAAAAGTGGAGGGGCGGGGAGAGACCTGCTTAGTTAGACAGAATCAAGGAGGTCTTCACAGAGAAGAAAGATAGGAGACATGTTGTTTTTCTGTTAATATGAAACAGGAATGGATGTTCAGAGGTGTTGAGGTGATTCCCAGTGGTCCAGAACACCTGACTTGCAGCCCAATCCAACAAACTAATCACTTATAATCTTAAATCATTCAAGTCCTTAGATGAATCTCAGAATTAATTTTTTTAGGTTTTTGCAAGACAAATGGGGTTAAGTGGCTTGCCCAAGGCCACATAGCTAAGTAATTATTAAGTGTCTGAGGCTGTATTTGAACTCAGGTACTCCTGACTCCAGGGCTGGTGCTCTATCTACTGTGCCACCTAGCCAACCTGAATCTCAGAATTTTAGGGCTGAAGAAGACTAAATTTTGTGAATAAGGTTCCTGAGGTTTAAATAGGTTATGTAACTTATTAAGGTTATACTCTTAATTAGTGGTACATCTGATGTCTCATGACTCCCAGTCATAGTGTTTTGTCCATTGTACCTCCTCAACTTCCAAACCCTCAATGATCCTGATAAAATATTATTGAGACCTAACTACTAATGTTCATTTTTCTTTTTTATCTCATATAGGCACATAATGTACACTAAGAATATATTATATAAGTGAAGTTGTGATTTTTGACTGAAGGAATCCAAAAAATCGAGATGAGTTCCCTCATAACAAGATCTGAGCTTAAACTTCACCTCTCAAACAACTTCTCTGTCTCAGCCTCCAACAACTCCCTACCAGTGTGACCTTGGATCAGTCACCTAATTATCCTGTGTCTTAGTTTTACTTCTGGTAAAATCAAGGAGTTGCATTAGATCACCTGTAACATCCTAGCCAGAAATCTATGATGCATTTTAGGGGATAAAAGGACACATTATTAAAATTTAAATCAAGTGGGAAAATCATTTTTGAACTGTCTTATTTGCCCTCCAACTCCTTGGAATCATTTTTGACTCTGCAAAAACATTAATAATAATTATGTTACTTATTACTTTAAGATTATACATGTACCTCTCAAAGACAGAAACTGCCTCTTAGGTCCTCACACCCACCCCACGAGAGAGAGACTATCATAGTCTCTAGTAGACTAGTGGCGAGCCTGAGAAAATGAAGAGACTTGCCAACTGCTGTAGACCATTACTCTACTGGAAAATAAGAACCTAGCCATGAAATGCAAGCTCTCTGAGCTCAGTAACAGTTTTGCTTTTGTCTTTATTATCCTCAGACCTCAGACCTGAGCACAATGCCTAGAAACTAGCAGAAATTTTCTGCCATGCTAATAAGTATGCCCTATTCATTGAAATTTACTTGCCCCATATGTTGAAGGATCACATGGAAATGGCTTTGAGACATAGAGACTCAAGTCTGTCTTTGTCTCTGTCTCTCTGTGTCTCTGTCTCTGTCTCTGTCTCTGTCTCTGTCTCTGTCTCTCTCTCTCTCTCTCTCTCTCTCTCTCTCTCTCTGTCTCTGTCTCTGTCTCTGTCTCTGTCTCTGTCTCTCTCTCTTAACCAGGGCAGAAGTATGAAGGAGAGGAATGTGTCAGAGAATAAAATGGAGACGAGATTTCTCTCCTATTCCCAGGTCATGAAGGGAAGTGTAAGACTGAGAGATGTGTAGTTTTTTTTGAGGTTTTGTACAATTTCAAATAAATAAAATATGATTAATAGACCTTGAAGTTGATGGGTGCTTTCATGTTGTGTTTACCCAGGCAACAAAGGAAGGTAGGGGTGGTCATTAGAAAGTATGTGATCTTTTTCAAAGACTAGACCAATAACCAGCCCTCAATGGATTTTGGAACAAGGGTATACAGTGGCTACAGTGATCTAATACATATGACCTAAGGTTTGATTCCAGGACTCCAACTAAATATTTCCAAAACAATACTATCCAATCAAACAATTAATAATTAAGTACTTACTAAGCACTGTTGTGGGTAAGGGAATTGCAAAAACAAGATGAAAAACAATTCCTGAAAAAAAGAAATTTAATAACTAGAAGTTAAGTAGTGATTTAAGTGAAAGAGATTGAGAGAGAAACAGAGATAGAGTCAGAGAAAAAGAATTAACTACACATTGAAACCTACAAATTATTTCTTGGCATATATCCACATGACTCACCTTAATTTAGCAATTTTCTAATGAGTTCATAAATTAAAAATTAAAATTTAAAGCAAATCAAAAAAAGTCCAGTGAGAAAGAGAGCATACTATTATTTCACAGTCAAGGAAACAGGTATAAAGAAGAAATGGTGACTTCCTCAAAACCATACAAAAAAGCAAATATTGGAACCAGAATTGAAATCTTAAGACTTTTGTTTACAAGGCCAATTTTCTTTCTTTATACCACACTGCCTCAGGTAAACTTGGATAATAATAGTGAAAAAAAACAAACAAGGGAATCTAGGATTTGTTTAGTTACCATGAAGTGGACATAGGTTCTAGAATGTAGAAAACATCTTTAGTTTCTTGCTCATCAGATATACTAAACCAAGAGTCAGGAGACCTGAGGTTTACCTTTGTTTCCACTGAGTTGGATAACAATGTAATTAATTACTTAACTTTTCTGGGTCTCAGTTTTCTCCTCTGCAAAATAGGGGGGTATTGGATCGAACAATAAGAAGATCGTAGATTTAAAACTGATAGCAAAAATAGAAATTATTAGTGCCAATGCCTTCATTTTATAAATGAAGAATTTTAGGCTCAGAGACCAAAATGATGTGCTCTGAATCACACAGCTGACAAATGCCTAAGGTACAATTTGAATTCAAATCTTCTGACTCTAATTTGTTACATGATCTTTTAATGTACCAGCTCTAAAGTTCTATAATTATTCTCTCTTTCCTCCATCCACAGATAGTGACTGGGAGATATTTGTATCAGAAAATGAGAAAGGTAGGGCAAATATCCTCCTTGTTATCTTGTTTAAACATTTACATAGCTTGGAAAGCACTTTCTTTTTTCCCATAGCTAACAAATGATAACTTTCAACTCAGCCTTTGTACAAACTATGAGAAATTCATAATGAGTGAGTTCAAAATGATGGGAAATTTATTATATCTAGATAGATAGCTTAACCTTTCCTAATATGCCCCCCTTATATGAATGCTTGGAAATAATGGAAAAATTTATCTAATAGAAGCACACAAAAATGAAAATCACAAGCTAAAAAGTTACCTTCATTTTTTTCTTCCTACTTTTCCCTTTTTTGTCTAGCATCAAGCCCACTTTCCTTTAACACAGGCTCAGTATCAATTTTCATTCTAAGCTATCAATTTTTCTCTGCTATTCTCTTTGCTATTTTCTCTCTGTTTTCTTCCCTTTGAAAAGTAACATAACCCTCTCTCTTCATTCTAATTATTTTTTTTTGCTTTTCATTTGTTGTATATTGTCTCTGTATGTTATCTATCCTTGCTTCCATTCTCTTTCTTATCTCCATCTCTCTGTCCTTCCTGACACTTTGTCATTCTTCGCTGGCACAGTTTTTAAAAACTTTTCCCTGGGTCAATGAAGAGTCTCAGATGGATCTAATCCATTCAATAGTTAGTTAAGTTTGGAAAGCATTTGGAATCCCTTTGGAATGAGTTCTGTGAGTGTGAAACCCATAACCACTACCTCCATAATTGGACTTGGGAGGGTCAAGAGTGCACTATGGAACAAATAGGCTGTAAAAATTGGAAAGGGGATGGCTTTCTCTCTTATTTTGTATTTTATGTTTTCTTTATGGAGGCTGCTTTGAGAGGAACAGGGATCAGCTGCCCGCTTTTCCTCAAAATTTCCTTAAGGTCACCTGTTAATCTATACACATTACTTGCAAATTATTGTGTTTGTGTGTATGTGTGCAGGTGTTTGGTATGTTAGGATGACTGTTTGAAGATGGATGGACTTAAGAAAGCACGTTTTGTTATAGAAAAAGAGAGAACACAACTATAATGAGGAAGGAAAATACAATGCAATATTTTGCTTCTGTTTCTTCTTTTTTCCCCATGGAGTGAGGGTCTCAGGCAAGGAGCTGACATACTTCAGAGCCTGGAGAAGTCAAACCAAGCTGAAATGGAAATGAAGGCTACCAAACTGCACTTTAAGAATTCCTTTAGCCACATATTGATTTAGAAAACAACACATTAACATTATCTATGTTACATTATATTTTATTTATCTTGTTAAATATTTCCCAATCTTATTTGAATGTGGTTCACCTGCACTCAGGAATAATGTAGGCTGTTGGCAGATACCCTTGACATAGAATATACTTTGGAATGAATTGAAAATATTTGTAAAGAAGATATTTAAAATAAAGAACCATGTACTGTGTACCAGTAATCTTAATCATTATTGAGAAGAGAAACTATGTATGTAGAAATGATTTCCTTGGAGAAATCCTATATCCCCCCAAATAATTAATTTTGGAGCTGATATTTTGTAGGTTTTTCACTCTCCAGGAAAGGGAATATATAAATATATATAAATATATATATATATATATATGTGTGTGTGTGTATATATATTATACATACTCATAGATACATACACATATATAGTATATAGTATATATTGTATAATATACAATATATAATATATTAGATATAAGATATAATATATTATATATATACAGGCACATACACACATTCACATATAGTTAATCTTTGAATTTATTCCTCTATTTTCAGCACAATGTCTTCCACACAGTAGGTCTCTAATAATTGCAGAATTGAGTTGAATAATGTCAAGCCTGCTATTCTCAATCTAAGAATAAAAAAGGAGGTAATAGTATAAAGCAAATGGATTACTATAATGGAATACCTTATATATAATGGATATCTTAATGTAATTAAGATGATCAATAAAAGGAATACATGCAAAAGGAATACAGCTAAAGCAAAACAGAAACAGAATAGAGTATAAACTAGTCACTAACTACAGTTACATAAGAACAAGTAAATTAAAATGAATCGTCATTGAAAGGTGAATGATCAAATAAATTTAGAATATTAATATAAGGTCATATTACTGTCTAGAAATAAATGATAAACCTCATAAAAAAGTGAATGGCAAATTATGGACTATGCAGAAGAAGCAGGAAAACCACATACATAATGACTACTACAATGAAAACAGAAAGAATGATAACAACCAAATAATTGCTACTGAATACTGAGAAATTATAATGATCAAGCCTGACCCTAAGGAAGAAATATAAAATGGCACCTCCTCATGACATTGCAGAATGTTGTATATTGAGCATGGCAAACAACAAATATTTTTGATATGTTGGTTAGTTTTGATAAACTATTTTTATCTGTTTTTTGTTCTTTGTTATGGATGAGCTTTCTGGGACAGGGAAAGAAAATGAATTGGGAAACACAGATGATATTAAAACAAAAGATATTAGTGAAGATATATTTAAAAAGAGAATAGATGAGAAAAGAAGTCTGATGAGGACTCAAGAGTACATGAAATAATATTATGATATTTTATGCACTGAAATGAATTTAAATGTAAATAATCTTGGGGAGGCTAGGTGGTGTAGTGGATAAAGCACTGGCCCTGGAGTCAGGAGTACCTGGGTTCAAATACAGTCTCAGATATTTAATAATTACCTAGCTGTGTGGCCTTGGGCAAACCACTTAACCCCATTTGCCTTGCAAAAAAAAAACCCCTAAAAATAAAAAGAATGTAAATAATCTCTAAGTAAGCTTGATTATATTAAAGTCCAATGCTAAGTTTTTAAATGTCATTAAAAAAAGATGAAAGTAAAAAAAGAAAAATAACAGAGAGAAATTTTGAATTCACCATTGTTACAAGACACTGAGAGTATCAGTATCTTTTATTGCTGAAAGAACCCGAACCTTGGCTCCAGTACCTCTCTCCATCTCAGACAAAAATCGACAATGCTTTCTTCTCACTTTGGGGAGGGAATGATCTAGGGTGGGGTGAAGGTAGAGATGTGAAATGATTCCTTTTTGCAATATAGAGAACCAAATCCTACTTTCTATTTAAAGACAAATAGAAAGTAAAAACTCCAGAAAGATATAGATGATTACTTGAAGGAGAAACTGTGTAGACTGTGCAGACTGATCTCTTAGAGAAAATATTCATTTCATTCCTACATTCTTAAATATCTGTCTATCTATCTATCTATCTATCTATCTATCTATCTATCTATCTATCTATCTATCTATATCTATGTATCTATCTATATCTATCTCTATCTCTCTATCTCTATCTATCTCTATCTCTATCTCTATCTCTATCTCTATCTCTATCTCTATCTCTATCTCTATCTCTATCTCTATCTTTATCTATATATCTATATATCTCCTAGGATATAAATAAGAGCAATAATAGCTATTTATATCACAAAGAATTTTGCATGTATTATCTCATTTGTATCATAAAGCAACCCTATAAATTGGATAAAATAGTCACCATTATCCCTACTTTACAGATGAGGGAACTAAGGGTCAGTTGCCCAGGTCACATGGCTAGCAAAAACTTAACCCATCATTCTATTCACTCTTTCTCATTGTCTCTCACTTTTAAATTTTTCCATAGATCAAGTTTTATCTTTTAGTGCTATAATTTTATTATCCTTTGGATTAGCCCTTCAGGGACAGGTGAACTAGCATGTTCCCAAATGATTAGAAAAAAACCAAAGGTAACTTCTATGTAAAAACTAAACTAAGCTAAATAACAAAAATCATATCTCATCCCATTCTTCAAATATCCTCCTTTGCCTCCAAGTGGTATGGAGCTCAATATGTCAGCTCAAAGGACTTTCAATTCAAGGACAATATTCCTGAGTAGGTGTTCTTATCCTAGGATCCATGGATCACCAAAGGATCTTCAATAGATTTTAGGGACTCAATGAGCTTGAAAATTAAAGATTTATATTTTTCCATTAAACTTTGATTTGCTCTGTTATCTTATGTATTTTTCTTTATGTAATTGAAAACACAATTTTGAGAAAGGGTTTCTAGACTTCACCAGACTGCCAGAGGTATACATGACCAAAAAATGTTTAAGAGCTTCTGAATTCAAAGTTGATGAAACTTTTACTTTTATAGTTAAATCTAATATGTAGGCTTTTAGATGTTCCTGTGGATACAGTACCATTCCTCAAGTTTGGAAGATTTGAATTCAAATATGACTTTAGACTTTTATTAGCTATGTAACTCTGACCAAGTCAATTAACCTCTTTTTGCCTCAGTTTGCTCAACTGATGGTAATATTTTGCTTGCCTCCCAGGATTGCTATGAGGAACAAATGAGATAATAATTGTGAAGTGTTAGCATAGTGCCTAAGCACTATATAAATATTAGTTATTATTGTTATTAATGTCAATAAAAATAGGGGGTGGAGTGCTTGACTTTGCAAGCTCCCAGAGTTATTGACTTTGTTATAATGGATTAGGCACTGGATTTGAGTCAGGTAGACCTAGTTTCAAATCCTGTCTCAGACACATATGAGCTGTATGTTCTTGGCAAATAAATTAACCCCTTTGTTTCAGTTTCCTCATCTATAAATTGAGAGGGCAGATTTGATAGAACCAAAGTTCCTTGTGGCTCTAAATCAATGAGCCCATGATTTCCACTTGGTTATTTTGTACATACCACAAACTCAACATTTTTAAAACAGAACTCAGTAAAGTAATCTCTACCCATCTTTTGGGCATATAACTGGATATGTAATTTTACAGATATTGGTCTAAGTTTTAAAGTCTAAGATTTTGAGTTGGAAAAGCTTCAAGTATAGACTTTGTGTGGTTATTGTTGACTTTTAGTCATTACTGACTCTGTGACTATTTGGGATTTTCTTGGCAAAGATACTAGAATGGTTTGCTATTTCCTTCTCTAGAGCATTAAGACAAGCAAAGGTTAAGTGATTTGCTTAGGATCACAGACAAGTGTTTGATACTAGATTAGAGGTCTTTCTGACTCCAAGCCCAGTATTGTATCCACTAAACCACCTAGCTACCCAAGTATAGACTCAGGTAGCAATAAACAATGATTCTATTCTGAGGACCAGTCTAGCCAAGTTTGATGTCATATCTCATAATGATGCCCTTTTAAAGGTAAGAGAGAATATGTGCTCTACATCCAAGGAGAGCATCAACACTGAAGAAATAACAGATTTTTTGAATTATTGAAGTAAGAATGCATATTTAAAAATATTTTTGTGTAATAGTGGCAAGGAGCAGGAGTAGCTAGATGGTGAGGAAGAACAGAGTTTGAACTGAATCTTATTGTTCATTTCTTTAAGTTATTCTTTTATAGCTGACTCTTCATGACTCCACAAGGGGATTTTCCTGTAGATATACTAGAGAGACTTGCCATTTCCTTTCCCTATCATTTTATAAATAAAGAAGCTGAGGTAAAGAGGGTCACACAGCTAGTGTCTGAGGCAGGATTTGAACTTAGGAAAATGAGAATTCCTGACTGCAGTTCTGTGCTTTAGCCATTGTGCCATCTCATTACCCTCACTTAGTTTAGTACTTGATGCATATTTGTAGACTGATGAGTTATTGATGATTAAAAATATCAATTGGACTGAACTTTTGATTTCATTGATATAGGCAAGTCTTAGGTGGTATAGAGGATTGAATGCTGGGCCAGGAATCAGGAATCATGAGCTCAAAGCTGGCCACAGACACATTATTTGTGTGATACTGGGTAAGTCATTTAACCCTGTTTGCCTCAGTTTCCTCACCAATAAAATGGGAATAAAAATAGTACCTTCTTCCTGGGGTTTTTGTGAGGATTAAATAAAATAGTTCACAAAATATTTGGCACATAATTTAGTGTGATATAAATGTGATATCTCCTTTTTATTGCTTTTATTATTGTAGTAAAAACTGACCATAATTCAGAATTAACTGGGAGGATAGTGGAGGCAGAATACTCCATTACCATGAAGATTCAGTTCATTGAATTATTATTGCTAATGAATATACAAAATCCATATTCTGGTAGGTTGAGCTGAATAATTTGGGGTACAGGAGAAGTTTCTCAAATTTTTTTTGTTTTTTTCTAATCATGTAATGTTTAGAAGGACTCCTTCAAGTTCCACTAGTCTCAGCATTGAACCTTTTTAAAAAGCATAGTAGAATTTCCATTTAGTTGAAATATTTCTCCTAATTTCATTTTGCACAGGAAATATGGTATCAGAAAGAACAGGAGGAGAGAAGGGTCAGATAGAGAAAGACAAAATTTTGGGATCATATGTTTAGAGGCAGAAGGGACCTGAGAGACCACTGAGTTCAAATCCTTTGTGTTAGAGATGAGGGAACTGAGCAATGGAGAGCTTGTATTATTTGCCAAAGGTCTCTCAGCTAATAAGTGTCTGAGGAAGGATTTAAACCCAAATCTTCTCTCTCCTAATCCAGTGACCTAGGCATGATGCCAACATTGTCTCTAAGACTGGAGAATTGTATAATAGCCTTAAAGAAAGAATTTCCTAGCAATTGTTTTCATGTACTTTGTGTCTCTGCTCTTTGACCCCCTTAGAGCCTTTAGCCAACTCCCTAAGAAATATTACTTTAGATCTGCTAATGAATTGGTTTAGTGAATTTGGCACCTGAGTGAGACAGAAGTCCCCACAGTCATACATTTATTTCAAATTCTCCTTCCCTGAAAATAGCATAAATCTAGGCCAGTCCAGTTCGATTCAATCCATTCCAACCTAATTCAATCTAATCGAACCCAATAAACATTTATTAAATGACTGCTATTTGTAAGACATTATGGGAGGCTTTGAAGATTCAAAGATAAGAGAAAATAGAATTAAATTGCCTTAAGGAGATTGCATTCTATAGGAATCTAAAAGTTTTAGTTTATACAATCTTGTCTTTAAAAACAAATCAGGACCTGTGAAGTGGGTCCAAATGTGGAAATTCCCTCCATCAAAATAATGTAATTTGGAAAATTGTTGGTAACTTAGAGTCTATAAGAGTTTTCTTGGGGTACTGAGGTTAACTAAATTGACTGCAGTCACACAGCTGTTAAATATCAAAAAGCAGTATTTGAACCCAGGCCTTCCAAATTCCAAGACCAGTTTTCCATCCATTTAGCCAATGTCGTAATGCCTCTTGGCACTTTAAAACTAATAAGTGTTACACATGTTACACATGTCTTTTCTTTCCTAATGGCAAAACACTTTCAAATATACAGTCATTTGATCCTCGCAACAATGATATTCAGAGTGTAGTTTAAGTATTATTATCCTTATATTCCTGTCAATTTTGACTCATAGCAAAATTAGATGAAAATTAGAATTAGGAAGATTAGATTTCAAAATTAACTGTGTGAAATTTGGAGAATCATTTAATTTTTGTTCTGCCACAATTTTCTCATTGGTAAAATGGGAACAATGGCTGCATCTACAAGGGATGTTGGCTGGATCAAATGAGAAAATAGACAACTAAGTCTCAATTGGTTAGAATAATGAATCCTATGAAGTGGCCAAAGGTCTTTAAATTGAAACTATTTGAAGTTATAATTATGCTAAATATGGTCACTGTTTTCATTCCAATGAAAATATATTGTACAAATTTGAATAGAGAGGACCATTCCTCAGGCTTTTTTTCACACTAATAAGTATCTACCCATATATATAAAGCATTTGACAAATTTTAAAGCACAATGCAAATTCTAGCTATTATTATTATCAGACTCTTGGGTAATTGATGAAACAGAGACCCAGCAAAGTTCAATGCTATCCCCAAAGGCTCATGATGGGCAAAGTAGATAAAGACATAAGCAAGTTTAGCAGTCACCATCACTGTACTATCTAGGAAGGAAAATAGAGAAAATTTAAAAGTATTGCTTTGTATACATACAAGTGAAGATTCCTCAAATTACATTTATGTGAATTCATATATGTGTCATGAAGCATATATCTTCATGCATATGTATGTGTGCATATAGTACAACCCAACAAGGACTTGCAAACAAATACATAAATATCCCAACTAATCAAATTGGGTAAATAGAAGAATCTAAGACAGTGATTGGAACTGGTAATATGCATTACTTTCTGTCTTTGAAGGGTACTGTTTATTAATGATTAGTTAAGAAATATTTACCAAGTACCTACATTGGATTCTAGTCTTATGCTAAACTATAACAAGACAGGGAAAATTTATCAGTTCCTGACTTCAAGCAGTTTATATTTTATTAAGAGAGATAACAACTAATATATATATATATATATATATATATATACATATATATATTATATACAAACATCATGCATATATAATAAGTATACATACATACATGTGTTTGTGTGTGTGTGTGTGTGTGTGTGTGTGTGTGCACAAATAACTAAAAGGTAATTTGATAAGTAGGTTATTAACTGGAGGGGAAAGAATCAGGAAATGCCTTTGGAGACAAGAAGAAAAGTGTATGTTTTTAAGTGAAAGGAAGGATGTGTGTTTGAACTCTGATAGTATGGTACCAACAACTTGACAAGCAATTCTGAGTTTTAATGTTGTTTTTATTTCCATTATATAGATTGCTCTTTTTTCCTGCTTTTATTATTTTTCCATTATATGAGTTTTTTGCCCTACTTTTGTTGCTCTAAATTGCTTCATTCAAGTCTTTCTATGTTTCTCCAAATTCTTCATATGTGCTATTTCTTAAAGTAAAATAATGGTTCATTGTATTCATGAAGCACTGTGAATTCAGCCATTCTTCCATCATGAGGCTTATATTTTGCTTCTTGCTTTTTAATCTTTCCAATAAGGCTGCTATGACTATTGGTGAACATTTGGCCTTTCCTTGCTTTCATTGATCTCATTGGGTTAAAACTCAAGAAAGAAAATCCTGGGTCAAAAAATAAGAAAAAATGGAATACTTTTGCTGAATAATTCCAAGGAATTTTTAGATTGTTGGATTAGATCATAGTAATCATAGCACAGTCAGAGATGAATTAGTGATATTTGTGTATGTGGAATACCAGATAATTCTGGTATCTATGGTATAGAGGTATTTGGTTTTCAATGTTGAGTTGCATTATTATCATGATAACTCAAAATCTAGGGTAGTTAAGAATACATGAGGAACACTCAATTTTCAAACTTGGCCCTCTGGAGTCACTAGATTTTTCAAATCTTTGTGTTACAGTGATATTTCATCCTGGTTCAGGGGTACAGGAGTTGGTAAGGATCTGGACAGGCACATGAGATGATACCCAATGGAATGGTCCTGAAATATGGTGATTTTAATGAGCAGTGTTTCTCCATTTGACACTGGGATACACAGCTCTCCTCCAATACAAGTTAAGATTTCTTTGAAGTCACCAGGAAGCCCCTGAAAAGGGGAAGCCCTCAGTGAACCTCATGCTGCCAGATGATAGACCTGCATGCTTGTGTCCATGCCTCCTTTTTTTGCCTTTAATGAGATTTTACAGGGACAGGATCGGGAACAGATTGCTGGCATTATGGCAGCCAGGATATTGTCGGGATCTGCTTTGGCAGCATTCTCCCATGGTGTGATGTTAGCTCTTTGCTCAAGGGCAAGAATCGAGACAAGAATATTAGAGAAAAAGCAGAGATGGAGAAGTCTCATCAGAAAAGTTCAAAGGATGAAAAGTCCTCACTGTAAATAAGTCTGAAATTATTTGAGGTTTACATACTTTTGGTCCTCAGTGACTGGAGATAGAGCCAAGAATTGCTTCAACAATATTCCTTCATAAATCTGCATAATAATCTCTCAGCGGGCCCTCGGTGGAAATTACAAGTATTCATTTACTAAATTGGGTTCAGTGTCTGTATCATACACGGCCCATGAATATTCAGTGAGACGAAGGCTCCCAAGCTATGTTGAAGTTAACACAGGAGCCCAATATAACTCAAGTAGAACACTGATCACATTTGCTCATCTCGGTCTCATGGAGGTCCACTGACTTAGAGAAATCCTCACCCATTCCCCACTTTAATTTGCTAATTAATACCCAATCCAATCTGAACAAATGTGAAGCTCTTTCAAGATGTGTATCTGATTTTTTTTTCCATGAAATAGTTTTCTGTATAATAGAGGAATAGGTTAATACTGCATAGGGTTATGAATGGTTTCTCAGAACACAGTGACAGCTGCCAAGCAGAGACAGGAAGAATGTTTAATTACAATGCACAGTAATAACTACACAAGAAAAGTTCAATGAGAAGAAACAACTCTATTATTAGACAAAGGCATTTGCTGAGTGAAAAGACAGTGGGGCATTTTCATGATGGAGGGTGTTGATTTGTAGCAGGAGTTGCCATGACTGGTGATGCATATTTGATGTGTATATAGCGGCACTTTTCCTCCTGGAGTGGCCAACTGGACTGAGGTGCTTTCCAGGTTAAAGGTACAACAAAGTCTTCCCTTTTCAACATTCTATCTGAGGTGAAAAGCAGGAGCTACACATTGACCAGCTATGGTACAGAATGGTAGAAATGGTTCTAGACTAGGAATCAGATGATAGAAGTTCCTTATTTTGAAGTTTAGGACACTGAGCAGTAATTTGTCCACAAAAATAGCAAGACAGGCATTAGATTTCAAATTCTCTGATCCTAAATTTGTATTTTAGTTTTGCATGCTCTTTGTTTGAATGCATAGGTAGCTTTCCCTGGCTATCATGATGATATGTGAAGGCAGAAATAAAGGGATTTAACTTGGCTTCCCAAATTCCTCATCCTCTCCATGGTGAGCAGGCTACTCATTGTGTATTTGGTGCAAAATTAAAAAAAAAAAAACCACCACATTCTGCAAGTTAGTGACCAAAGATTTTTTAAAGACAGCTATGAATAATTAAATTACTAAATGAGAGAGAAATATGACCAGGGGATCAGTAATGGGAATCATATAATCTCAGAATTGGAAGAGACCTCAGGGGATATCTATTATTAAACCATCCCAGAGCAAGAATTCTCACTGTATTTTGTCAGAAGTGTTCATCTAGGCCTCTTTGTGAAGCTCTCCAGTGAGGGGAGAGTCAACCTGTTCTAGAAGGAACCATTTCCCATTGGGTAACTCTATGTTTTAGGATGATTTTACTTACTTGAATCCTAAATTGATCTTATCACAATTTCTTCATTTATTTCATAGTTTTTTTTTGATTCCAAATAGAGTCTAATTTTTCCTCCATAGGATAACTCTGTTTAGTGTGATGGAAAGAAGCTTGTAACTGGAGACAAGGATTTGAGGTTGAATCCTGATGTTTCTTAATATTATTCCTATGTGTCTTTGCCAAATAGCTTAATTTTTCTTGCTTTAATTTCTTATAAAATAGAGGAGTTGAATTAAATCATTTGTATAGTCTCTTTAAATTTTAAATCTATGATCTTATGATCCTTTGATGCTAAAAAGTACATCTTCCTCCTGTCCTCTCTGTGGTATGGAAACATTTCTAGCTCCTTCAAAAAAGAATTATATCTTCATATTCCTGACTCAAATTAGAAGCAGTGTTATTTAGGAAATATAATGATCTTTTGAAATAGTATGTAGCTTAGATATGTAAGGCATGGTAATTGAAAGGAAGAAAAAAAAGAGAAAAAGAAATTTACATGATGACTTTGTTGCATATTTAAAAAGAATAGTAAGTTATACATAATGTCATTTCATATTGTCCTATTTTTATTATACTCTGTTATGGCAATGCTTGTTTTATTCCATAAATTAAAAATAAAATAAATAAAAATTAAAAGGTAGTACAAATAAAGTTATATTAGGTAAGGTATGGATAGATGAAAATAGGAATAGATGAATGAGGAGGTCAGTGAGAAATAATTTTTTTGAAAATCTTGTTTCAAGGACAGCTAGGTGGCACAGTGCATAGAGCACCAGCCTTGGAGTCAGGAGCACCTGACCTGAATTCAAATCTGAAGTCAGACATTTAATAATTGCCTAGCTGTGTGACCTTGGGCAAGTCACTTAACCCCATTACCTTAAAAAGATAAAATTTATAAAAAAAGAAAAGAAAATCATGTTTCAAAATAGAGAAGAAAGTAAATACTTAAGCTAAAGGTAGAACTGTGAATCTCACATCAATTCATGATTATTCCAAGCATAGTTTGTGAGGCCTTAGCATGGGAGTAAGGTGACTGAAGGGTAGAGTGATGGGCTTAGAATCAGGAGTATCTTAATTTGAATCTTGCCTAATGCACTTTCAATTTAAGTGATTATAGGAAAGCTTTGTGACTTATGGGATCTGAAGTCTGGAAGACCTGAAACCAAATCTTCAGTTTCATATGAGAAAGATAAAGGTACCTTAGGGGACTGAAGTTCAGTGTGAGTCAACAAAATGGTGTGTCAGTCAAAGGAAAGGCAAAAGCCAATGTGATATTCTCTGGTCAGAAGACATCTCAAATCTTCATATAATTCTGATTGCCATTTATTAGAAGAAATACATTAGACAGCAAAAAAATAAGGAAATTACAATGATAAATGGATTTTCAAGATTGTTTGACAAAATTGAGGTTATTTTACCTGAAGAAAAGAAGTCTTTGGAATACACCAAATCTTTAGAATAGCCATCAACAGAGATTTAAGGGATTTTGTTGATGAATGACTAAACTTGTTTTGTTTGGCTATGGAAGACAGAACTAAAGACAAAGTATTGAAATCACAGGGAAGAAGATTTCAGTTCAATACTAGGAAATGTTCTGAACAGTCAGTATGGTCCATTAATTGAGTGCTTTTGTTTCAAAGAGTAACAACTCACAATTCTTTGGTGCTTCAAGATTTGTAAAGTACTTTCCTCACTATAGTCTTCTGAGTAGTAGTAGTAATTAGGCTCTCACCAGCAGTCTTCATGAAGAGACTGGTGACCACTTGTTGGATTTGTTTTAGAGAAATAGACTAGGTTGTCTTCCAGGTGCTTTCCAAATTAAAGATTCTGTGATTCCTTGAAGTTCTCGAGAGAAACCTATAGAAAATATGAAAAAGACAGTATAGGGATCAGGAGTAAGGCGTTAACCCTGTCAAATCTGTGAGAGAAAACATTTTGGAAGGAGGATTGTACATTGTTTGTCAGAGAATTTGGTGAGGAGATGATGATGTAAGATGATCTAATTTCCAAAGAAAAATACCTATCTGTGGTTATAGTGAAGAATGTCTTAGGGATCATGTGAAATTTTCTGAAGGAAATAGCATTAATATTAAGTGGTAAGAAGATGGAAAAATATTCAAGATTCAATTCAGTTCAACAAACCACGTAAGAAGTGACTATTTGCCAATGAGTAGAGAACATAGGCTCATGGGATTTAGGGCTGGATTGGAACTTTAGAGATAATCTCCCTCATTTTACAGATGAAACTGAAACTCAAAGTGTTAACAGTCTGTCCATGGTCAGAAAACTAGTAAATGTTGAAACAAGAACTGAAATCGATTTCTATTGACTTAAAGTCTATTTCAAATATCTCATGTGACTATTTAAAGAAATTAATAGGAAAGAACAATGTCCCTGATAGGGTCATTTGTGAGAATAATCTTGTTAACTGGAAAGTCAAGTGCCATTTACTTACATAATAATTACAGTTGATAATAATGTATATAAAGCTTTTATAGTTATAGAGGATCTCTATATAAATTTCCTTTTGATCTTCACAATAATCTAATGAAATGATTAGAAAAAGTTTCATTCTTTCCACATAAAATTGAAGTTTAAGCTTAAGAGATGAAAGTTATTGGCTAATAAATGACAGAGGACTAGAAGTACTATCATCTAGTGCCAAATTTAGCATACTTTTCACTGCCCAAGTTACCCTTCAATAGACTGGATAAAGAGTATATTTAAGGGAAAGAATACTGATCCAGAAATCAGGGGATATGGGTTCAAATTCTGTCTCTGACTGTTTATGATCCTGGGCAAGCAATTTAACTTCCCTAGGCCTCAATTCCTTACCTAAAAAATGATAGGGTCAGACTGGATGGACCCTTTTAATTATAGATCTAGGAGAGTAACTATGAGGCTGAAAAAAGTGAAATATCAGAGCTGAAATAGAAAATTAGATTTTTTGTAGACACCATCATAAAATAGTCATTGGCATAATGGAAGCATGTAAGATCTGTTAACGATAATATACAAATGGAAAATCTTAGGAGGCCTAGAGGAATTCTAGAGAAGATAGGCAGAATAAAGATAAAGCATGTCTGAAAGAGATTCCTGACGATGTCCAAAAGATTGGTCAGGAAAGTATCCTACAGAGGATTTTGAAATATAGAAGCCAAAACAGAGATAGGGTAGAATTGTCATAAAGAATAAACTTTGGCAACTGGCATCAATGACTTTTTCGAGTATAAGGAATTCACTTGAAGCAACCTGAAAGTGACTGGATATTTCCTTGGGAGTTTATGTTATATAAAATCTCTTATTGCAAACTAGAAGTACATTATATAAACCACTAACAACATGGAGTGGTGATCAACCATAATCGACTTGTTCATTTCAGCAGTACAATAATCAAAGACAATTTTAAGTTACTTGTGATGGAAAATACCATATGAATGCAGGGAAGGAATGTCACTTAAGTGAAGACCAAAACTTATTATCTTCAATTTTTAAATGTCTTATGCATTGTGTCATTTTGTTCTCTCTTTTTTCCTTTTGGATCTGATTCTTCTCTCATAACTCATTCAATATCAATCTGTTTAGCATAGCTACAATTGTAAAGTATATGTCAGATTGCTTTCTGTCGGGGGAGGGGGAAGGAAGAGAGGGTAGAAGAAAAATTGTAAAACTCAAAACCTTGCAAGAAAAATTATTGGTTAATACCTACCATTGTATGTAGTTGCATAAACAAATGAAATATTTGTAAAAAATTGTCATACTTCAATCCATGTCAATTGATCATTTGATTAGCGTTTACAGGAGACCCCATGTCTCCAAATTCATCTATTGTCCAGTCTGATTTGGTAAATATTAAACAGATATCTAGGGAAAGTTATGTTTCATTTTGCTTGTAAATGGAGAACTTCTGAGTATGGGGTTACCCTCCTGGGAGTATTACTATTGCATTTTTAATTGCTTTTAAACATCTTTTTATTGATAAGATGACATTGAACTGATGACATTTCAAAAGATGACAACTGAAGCCCAGCACACAACCACATATAAAGAGTATAAAGATTGAGGAACTAATTCTAAACCAAAAGAAAAAAAGACACACTCATACATTCTTTGAGAATCTATGATTTCATCAGTGGGAGATAACTGTTAAACAATTCCTGTGCTTCACTCATGTACTTATGATATCAAGGAATATTGAGGAATACCACTAGTATATTGAGTGGACCCTCAGAATCAAACTTATGAGAAGTCTTGAAAAATAGTCTTACAGGATAGGGAGGAATGAATTGATTATGATCCCAAATTTGGTGAGATCAGAGGTCTATGTGGGTATTTGAGATCATCAGAGTTCTCCTTAGGTACCTAACATCCTCTATTAATGTCATTCAAAACTGCTTTATGCACTTTCCCCCAGAGTACCCAACTTGGGGGCATAATGGAGAAGTCATTGAGAGAAGTTCCAAAGTAATGCAGTCAGGTCAGAAATGAGGAGACTTCTGAGCTGAAATCTCTCCTTTAATGGAGTTTTGGAATTCATGGTTCCACCCTCCAGAGAGTTGAAGCATAGTGATGATGGGAAAAGTGAAAATTGATGAGGCTGAGATGAAATCTTATAGGATGATAAGATTATTCAAATAATGAATTTCATGAGGGACTGGGGAAAAGTTAGTCAAAGAAACACCCAAATAGGAACAGTGAGGTGAGAAATAAGGACATTTCTGAGCTAAAGTCTCTCCTTAAATAGGAAAAAAATGATCACTTTAGGGTCAATCTTCTAGTCATGAACCTCTCTAAAGCTTTGTAGTCTGTCCATTTCCTATTAGCTTAATGAGAAGCAGTATAGTATAGCAGACAGAATCAAGACCCGGGTTCCAATTCTGCCTCTTTTATTTACTAGCAGTGTGATCAGGGACAAGTCACTTAACATACCAGTGCTGCAAGAAACTTTCAAAAGCATTATTACAAATAAGCTGCCTAACTAAATCATTGGAGAGAATTTCAACTCTTGGACTTTCCTACACCAATGACTTCACTTACTGATACTATATCCACAATGAAACAGCAATGTTCAGTATTAAGAAACTATAAAAGGAGTTTATCCAAGGAATGATTGTATCAGAATCTCACAAAAAAGGCTGCCAAAAATGCTAATAGATTTAAAACTAGAACCACTGTAGTTCAATATGTTATTTTACAGATGAAGAAAATGTTAACTCCAGAGGGATAAATGACCTCTCCAAACAGTCAGTAATAAAAATAAAAAGAGGCAGGATTTGAATCCAGATCTGACTTCTAAGTAAGGATATTTTTTAATGTACCATGTTACCTTCAAATTTATACTCTGTAGCATATAGGTATTTATTTATGATAGGTACATGGCATAGAATATTGGATGAGTAGTTGGAGCACCTTGGTTTGAGACCCTTTTCTGTCATGCAGTACCTGTGACTTGGTTAAATCACTTAACTGAGCCATAGTTTACTGATCTATAAAATGTAGGAATTATTGCAGATGTCTTCTAAAGTTCCATGCAACACCCAGTATCCAGTTAGAATAAAACCTTCAGAGTATTGTAGAGAATAATATCCATGGGGTGCCATGATTAAGCCTCACTCAGCATGTACACCTAACTTGGTGATTCTGAACTTGATCACAGGCAGGGGAAAGTCATTGGAAAACTACTTGTATTGGGTGAGATGGGATTTTACCATGCTCTGCTTAGTGAGGTAACAGAGCATGGAGCTCAGCCCTAAGGAGGTCAGGGGACTATTTATGGTCCTTGGTGACTTTACTTAGATTACAAATGAGCACGGTGATTTCAGGAGCAACACAAACCTAGTAGCTTGACATCTCAGTGGCAAAGAGTAAAGTTAGAGAAAAATGCACCTGTGAGCCAGAAATGTTTCAGTCCTGTTGGCTTAGTGACATTCAAGCTTTCTCTTTCCCGTATAACCATTATTCATCCAGTTACCTGTGAGATAAATGCAGTAAAGTGTTTTTCTTTGTCCTTCACTTAGTCACCCTTTGAAAAGGCTTCTTCTCTGGAACATTCCCTTTCCAAAGTCAGGTCATTTTCTCTGCAGGTGTAATTGCCAAATCAGTGAGCTGAAAACTAGATATCACAGTGTCTATGAATGGAAGGAAGTGTAAGTAAGCATTCTGGTTGTCTGTAAAAGATATCCATTTGGATTTTTTGCAAACTATGGATTCTTTGTATTGTGTATGTGTGTATGAGGTATGGAATATTTAATTTAGCACTCATAAAAGATTTTCCATTAACTAAGCTAAAAAGTGAAACTTCTCTCTACCTACCCTAGAGGTAGGTAAAGAAATGGTTAAAAAGCTTTATTCTTTACACAGGTATGGGCATGTTCTTCTTGATGCACCTGCTATAGTGACTCTGCTACCACCACTGGACGCCTGAGCATGGCTATTACTGATCATTAGAACATCCTGTAGATCCACTAGGGAAGAATCTGGCTATATCTGATGATGATAATGATGTTTTTCCTTTATTCTTGAAGACAACCATGACATAAGGAAGGTTGATGCCATGAATTGGATTTGAATGAGGAAGGCTGTGCTGAGTCACCAGTCTTACTTTCTCCTCCTGAGCCATCTGGGTCCAGAGGCCAGATATGGATCAGGATGACTGGAGATGGCCTTTGATGGGAGGCAATCAGAGAGTTAAGTGGCTTGCTAGTAATTATCAGAGATTGGATCTGAATTCAGGTCCACCTAACTTACCAGAGCTGCTACACTATCAGTGGTACTATCCAGCTTAAACCTGATAACTTTGTAATGAAGAAGCTAGATAAGATATTTGCAGAAAATATCACAAATGCCAGCATGGAAGGGACCTTATGCAGTGTCTGATCAAACCTGTTGCAAAGAAAGAATCTCTTCTGTGATATATCTTCCTGGAAGTTGATTCTATGTTCCTTAAAGTTAAAAACTTTCATTCTTGTGTTCATATGTCGGCTCATTTCTACACACAGTGATAGATATTTAATAAATGCTGGTTGAATTGATTTAAGTTGGCCATCTGGCCTTTGATTGAAGATCTCCAGTGAAGGGAAACCTCATTACCTGGGAAGATAATCCATTTCACTTTGGAATAGCTTGAATCATTAACAAATTTTATTCCTCTCTAGGCTATACTCCAGACTTCCTCTACTATATCCCAGTTCTTTAACTTGGAAACTCACTTAAGTCCTTGAATTCCCACATTGGGAGTACTCTCTACCCTGGGCAAATATGCCTCATTCCTCTCCACACTGCACTCTGAGCTTTCTTTCCCATGCCCTTCAGCCTCTCTAAGCAGATGCAGATTTTGGCTTAATGTAAGCGAACCAGTTCCTAACAATTTGAACTATCTGAAAGAATTCATTGCCTCTGGAAGTAGTAACCTCTTCATTGAAGTCTGAATCCTGGATGAACATTTTGGGGGAATGTTATAGTGGGGTTCCTTCTTCAGGTACATTATGGATGAGATGACAACTGAGGTGCTTTCTAATTCTTTGACTATATCTATTGAAGTGTGAAATTACCTCTGACTGGAGCTAAGCAGGGGGGAAAACAAAGAATAAGCCAATTAGTAGTTATTTGTGAGTCATTAATATCTTGAGAACTTTCTTTAGATGGCTTTGAAAGGTAAAGAAAAAGCAATTGGACTATTTCAGAGTTGACTTATCCAAGGTCATATGGATGCTAGGTAAGGCAAAGGATAAGTAGTGCTCTCATCTTGTAATTGGCTTCCATTAACTTAGCTGCCAAGGATTCTAACCTGTTCTATGCTTTCTCTTTTATGTAACATCCACAAGGCATGACTGAATCTCTTCAGTACATTTCTGGTGTGCTTTCATTTCCTTTCATTGAATGGTTGGAAGTTTTCTTCCCCTTTTGAACTCGACTAAACAGATTATTCACATTCATTGTAAAAACCTGCAATTGGTTGGGTGGTTGATTGTTTCAAGTGATGTGTTCTCATCTGGTAAAGGCTAGAGTTTTTTGTTAATTCCTGTGAGTGTTGTGTTGTGATTTATTGACTGCATCAACTGACCCTGAATTTATATATAATATATATATATATATATGTATATATGTATATATATACATATATATGTATATATATATTTCACATTTGTTTAAAATAGTTAATATATATATGACATTTATATAAGATTTTCAAAGAGCTTTATAATTCTAGTCTCATTTGATATATTTAGCAATCCTATGAGGTAGTTGCTGTTATAAAAAAACTGAATTTGAAAGAGGTTAAAGTGATTGATTCAGAGTCACACAACTGTTGAGTATCTAATGAATAATTTGAACTCAAGTATCCTTGACTACAAGTCCAGAGCACTATATACTATGCCACCTAGTTGTCAGCTTGTACACATATTATACCCCTATCTCCTCCTATCCCTAGTAGAATGTAAACTCCTTGAGGACAAGGACTATTTCATTTTTTTTCTTGTCCTTTGTACCTCTCAAAGTTGAATTGATGTGTGCTTAGAATTGAAGCATCCAGAAAATCTTCTCTTTCTAGCTTTTTATATCATTCATAATATATTTTTTTAAATTATGCAATTTTTGTTCTGTTTCTCATTTTGCAAAATGAGGTTATCATTTGCTTTTTTTTTTTTGCCTTACTTGAGATCTTAGATAAATTACTCAATTTCCTTTACTGTCTTAGATTGGACTATTGGACTAGTGATAGGGAGCTCTCTCTCTGGGGAAACTGAGAGATGGGGAAAGTCCAGTGAAGCTATATTCCTCTCTTTTGTTGGCCTGGCTTTCTTTTGAGTCTATTAAATCAAACAGTCCGTCAACAAGCATTTATTAGGTGTTTTCTATGTGTGTGACCGTGCTAAGAGCTGGGCATACACAGACAGACAAAAGCATTAGCTGTTATTATTATGTTGTCTTCCTCCACTGGCTAACCAACTCACACTTGACCTTGAACCTCCATTTGCCATAGTTCATCAGGAATGTCTCAGCCCAACTTTGAGGAACAGCTTTCTTTAGTCTTCATTTCCCGACAGTTCTCCTTGGATTTGGCAGAACATTAATGGAAATGGAAAAATGCCTTGTTCTAAATGTCAGAATAATACTGCACCAAAAACAATTCAGTCATGTCTTTCAAACCACGCACATATGGTTCATCACCAAATGTCACTGTTCTTCTCCCCCTTTCCTCCCTCCTGCACCTCCTCTTTTTATTCTTTTCCCCCATGTGCCTGTCTCCAAAGCTGACTGTTGGGATGAACTTTCTGATCACTTTTATTGAGTGAATACAGGTCACTTCCTGGATTCCCCAAAGAAGCTCCAATTAGCCCAGGGCTGAAGAAAATTATTTCTTGAGGTGCTGATCTTACCCTGACACTTGGATTTGGCAGAGTTCATAGATCAGATGCCAGCTGTTGCTTTTTAGTTTTCCAAATGTCATTCATCTGTTTCTCAAACCGTGAAAAGTTTTCATGGAGTTCCTTCAAAATTAATTTTGTGGCATAATTTTGGGGTCTTTTTCTGAACTTCCCGGAGGCAAATTATCCCTTTTACTAATATCTATTATGAGTGAAAATGATTGTATCAGGCATAATTCTTTCTAGAGATAGGACTATCAACCACCACCTGTTCTTAGCTCCTTTTCCCCACCCCCATGTTCTCTATGGGAATCAGTTTGCTGAGAATTAAATGGTTTCCCATGCCAGAATATAATCTAAGAGATCTGTAGCCTATCTCATTTGGCTACAGAAAGTATGAAAAAGCAATAATAAAGAAAGAAGCCTCTGAGAAAATGCTGATCAATTCAATGAACTTTTCTTAAGTTCTAAAGAACACAAATGCGAATATGTGCTTGCTGAGACACTGTGGACAATTTGTAAAAGAACTTACAAGTGTCAGTGATTTCTGCCCCATGGTCATGGATCTTGAACTAGAAGAGATTTTAGTGATCATCTAATCCATCCTCCTCATTTTAAAGATAATAAAATTGAGACTGAGAGGTAATTTGATTTACCTGAAGACATAAGGATGAGAGAGAGAGGGAAAGAGAGAGAGAGAGAGAGACAGACAGAGGCGCATAGAGACAGAGACAGAGACACACACACACAGACATTCACACAGAAACAGAGACAGAAACAGACACAAAGACACACAGACACACACACACACACACACACTCACACACACACAGAACCAGAGAGAGAGAGAGAGAGAGAGAGAGAGAGAGAGAGAGAGAGAGAGAGAGAGAGAGAATCAAGACTTGTAATGAAATAAAATCGATTTTAAAAAGGTCATAAACTAGTATAAAATAGAGTTGGTATTGTCAAACACGTTTTCTAAAAATAAATCCTGTATTCATTCCACTGACATAATTGGATATAAAGGAAACATACCAATTTTCAAGAGGCAAAAAAGAGAGGACTCAAAAATAAAAGCATAAGCAAATAGATGTTTATAAAGATAATTGTAGTTTAAATACTAATGTTTTGCTGCTGTAGATGGAAATTAGAGAATGTGTTCAAAGAATTGATAGGATTCTTAAAACTAATCATATTTCAGAGCTCAGAAGTTCAGTGACAAAGTGAGTACAAGGAAGGATGGCAAAAAAGTGTAATGGAAAACCAGGATCAAGAAATAAGGGTAGTCAAATAAAAAGAGTCAAGATTTCTCTGAAGCCTCAGATCTTTTTAATATCATGAATACTTTATTCCTGAAGAATCAAAAGACACTGGTCATGGAGAACACTGAAGGTCAATACAAAAAATGAGATTGCCTCAGACACTTAATAATTACCTAGCTATGTGACCTTGGACAGGCCATTTAACCCCATTGCCTTGCAAAAAAAAAAAATAAAGAAATTGACCAGAGAGAAAATTAAAGAAAAGTGAAATGGAAATCCTCTAGGAAATATCTGTCTATAGACTAGGCAGAATAAAGGCTAAATAGACATCAAATTAGGAGAAATTTTAAAGATCTAAAGAAGACACAGCAACCAATTGCAACAGCTCCAACCTCACCTATTCAGATGGATTGCCGATGTCCCAAACTGGGAACTAATAAAAGGCAAAGAATTTGAACAATATCATTACCATTTTCTATAAAGACTTAATGGACACAAAGCACTTGCCACAACTAGCTCCCAATTATCTTAGCCGGCAAACTTTTTATACCTTTCCAATGTAAAAAGATACATGGAACTCAATAAATAGTTTTCTAGAGTTCAGCTGGAGCTGGTGTTTAGTTTTCCTTCCACCTCTCTTTCTTGGGGAATCTTGTTAATTGGTGAAATATTAGAATCATAAAATCTTGCATTCAGAAGAAATCTTACAGATCAACTATAAGGATCTCTCAATGTAAGAATCCTTTGTACAATAGCCAATATAGTCAAACCCCTAAAATTTTGTTTCAATTAAGTCACTAGCACACCAGTTTTGTCTTTATGAAATTTATATTTTGAAGATATCAATTCATCTTTTATTTATTATAAAGTTATTTTTCTATTTTTACCCTAACCTGTGTTTTTTTCATTCCATTTATTTCTGAATATATCATGCCCTTTTCTGAACTATTTTATAACTGACCAAAGCTAATACATTATCTGTGCCTGACAGTATATGCAACATTTCAAACATTTAGTTCCTACTTCTACCTTCATAATTAAAGGAGGAAAGTTATGCAAATTATATTTTAATAGAAATATTAGAAATTCATCTTGTTGATTTTTGACCATCATTCCAAACTACTGAGATTTTTTTCTTTGAAGTTCATTTCTGTCACCAGGCATGTATCCAGCATCTATCCCAGCTTTGTGTCATTAGCAAATTTTGTAAATGTGAATCCATGAATGAAAAGACATTTATTAAATACTAGTTAATATGAAAAACACTATGTTAAACAGTGGGGATAGAGATAGAAAAATAAGATAATCTCTGCTTTAATGGAGTTCATATTCTAATATGGAGAAACATATAGAAGGATTTATTATGTAGTAGTATTCAGCTGCAAGTCAGATAGTCACTAGGGAACAAGCAGCAAAGGAGGAAATATATCTTCTTTATTATCATTGTCACTGAAAAACCACATTTGCTTTTGATATTGAACCGTTTGAAGGTGCCAATAGGCATTCTGGGTTTTCATGCAGGTCACTGAGAAAATACTGAATAGAAAATGACCCACTATAGCTCTCCTTCCAAGTTGACATGAATCCTTTATTTAAAATTGTTTACAGAAAGTTGTTCAACTAAACAAATTAATTTAATTCTATATTTTAAAAAAAAATCACTTATTTCCCCAATTTGTGAACAAGGAAACTTTTTCAACAGGTCAGCCACAGAGTGATGAATTTTTTGGTCATAGTAACACTAGTAACCATCTGCTAAGCTAAAAAGGCTTGGAAATGATGTTAGTGGAAGGAATAACCACTCTACTACAACAGTAAGTCCTTGATATCAATGTCATTATCCACATTTGGCATTGAGTTCACTGTGAAAAAGATAGATAATTGAAATTAAAATTTATATCTGTGATATTTTTTTCTGGTTTAATAGCATAAGAACCCAATTTAAAAAATGAAATTTTATTAAACTGCCTTGAACTGTTCATCATTAGTAAGCCCATTCTGATCATCTTATTTCTCTTTTATTAATCTATTCTAGATTCTTTCTGGAGTCCCACATTTTGCTAGTATGTGGGCAACTTCAAGAATTCATTCTTTCAATTTATATTTTTTAACTTTTGAAAGAGTTCACATTTGCCTATCTAGTCTTCTGATATTTCTTGAATTCAAACTAAGATATATTTCCTGATGCTGCCTAATATCCCCTCCAGAATTAAATCCTTATGATTCTATTATTTAAATTCACTTGCTCCTGAAATGTAAATTCACTTGAACTACCTTTGTTTTCACTTACTCTTTTCTTTCTCATTTGGGATAGCAATTCCCTTGTCATGTTACCTGTTCCACTATTAAGTTGGAATTTTATTTTCTTTGATGGAAGCAAAATAAGGGTGGAGAACTTTTTCTTTCTCTCCTTTATCTGTCTGTTTGACTCAATTATTTCCTAATTTTCGTTCTTATAGTTCTTTCCTGTTAATCTCTTAGTTCTAAACATAGATAAAAACATGGCTAAGAGAGCTTCCTCTCTTAGTATATCTAATAAACTCTTTGAGGACATTAGCTTCTTGACCCTTTCTTATGGGTCCACCCTATTTTGGGGGGGTATATTTGCTTGTTTTGTGCTATATAATCACATTTACATTCTTAAATTTTTAAATGAAATAAAATCCCTAATTTAAACAAATAAGTTCAGTAGAGGTTCTTTTGAGGAGTCACATTAGTGAATTTCAGTATCTCTGAAAACTGTTTTGATTTTTCAGATATTCATTTTCTAGTATCTCCTACTACTTGAGCTATATTTTCTTTTAGAACTTCAGGTCGTAGGAACAAATCTTCCTTTTTTTATTTGTTTCAAAAGAAAAGCTGCTTTCCTTTCAACCTAAATATAAGATAACCTAAGAGTATCAGATCACAAGATGTATTACAAAGCAGTAATTATCAAAACAATCTGGTATTGGTTAAGAAATGGATCAGTATATTAGATTAGATATATATAATCCAATAAATGACCACAATAATAAAATATTTAATAAATCCAAAGATCCAAGCTCTGGGAGCAAGAATTCATTATTTGATAAAAATGGTTTGGAAAAGTAAAGCAGTTAGACAGAAACTAGGTATATACCAACATCTCACATTATATGCCAAGATCAAGACCAAATGGGTATGCGATTTAAATATGAAGGATGAGATACTAAGCAAATTAGGACAACATAGACTAGTTTACTCAGAACTATGAATAGGGAAGAATTTATGACAAACCAAGACAGCATTATGGAATGTAAAATGGATAATTTTGATTACTTTACATTTTAAAATTTTTACAGAAATATAACTAGATAAAACTAATACAGATTAGAAGAAAAGCATAAAACCAGGAAAAAAATTTTACAATTTCTCAGATCAAAGTCTCATTTCTCAGCTATATAGAGAACTAAATCAAATTTATAACAATACAATTCATTTACCAATTGATAAAAAGTCAAAAGATATTACTAGTTAGCTTTCAGATGAAGAAATCAAAGCTATCTATAGTCATATGAAAAATGCTCTAATTAACTATAGATTAGAGAAATGCAAATTAAAACAACTCTATGGTTCTACCTCACACCTATCAGATTGACTGATACGACAGAAAAGGAAAATGACAAATGTTGGACAGGTCTGGGAAAACTGGGACATTAATTCATTGTTGGTGGAGTTGTGAATTGATCCAACCATTCTGGAGAGCAATTTGGAATGATGTCCAAAAGGTTATAAAATTGTACATACCCAGAAATTCTACCACTAGGTTGGTATCTCAAAGATATTTTTTAAAAGGAAAAAGACCCTATATGTACCAAAATATTTATAGGAGCTTTTTTTTTTTGTAGTAGCATAGAATTAGAAATTGGGGAGATGCTATCAGTATGGCAATACTAAGTAAGTTATAATATATGAATATGATGGAATACATTATGCTTTAAGAAATGATGAACAGATGAGTTTTAGAAAATACATAAATTATCTTATACAAAGTGAAGTTAGAAGAATCAGGAGAACATTGTACATGGTAACAACAATGTTGTATTTTAATCAATTGTGAATAACAGCTATTTTCAGTTATTCAATAATTTCAAACAATTCTGAAGGATTTAGGATTAAAAATACTATCCATCTACAGAAAGAATTTATGAAGTCTGAATTCAGATTGAAGCATACATTTTAAAAACTTTATTTTTTCTTATTTATTGGTCTATATATTCTTTTACCACCTGAATAACATGGTAATATATTTTGCATTGCTACACATACACACACACACACATATATATATATATATATAGATAGATATATACCATATCAAATTGATTGCCTTCTCAGATAACTGAAAAGAAGGGAAGAAAAGAGAGAATTTGGAACTCAATTTTATTGAAATACAAAACAAAAGTTAAAGTGTTCTCTTCATTCTATGAATTGAGAAAATATTGGTTTCTCAAAAAGATTTGTATCATTTGCATATTACCAACCAATTCAATTCAATTCAATAAATATTTACATGATTTTATATTTTTCATTATACTAATAGTCATTTGGCAAGGTCTTGGAGGATATAAAGAACCTCATGCAGTTCCTGGCCTAAAGGAGGTTGCGGTCTAATTGAGGAAATGTTGATGGAAAGGAAAAAAAATAAATCAGCCTAGAATAATCACATGATATGTGTCATAATAGAGTTACAAACACATGTTCTGTATATTTAGAAGAAGTAAATATTAAATCTACTTGAGAGGAACAAGAAGTCTTCATGTCTAATATGACATTTTCGAAATGACTTAATCAAAGAGTAGGGACTTGACAGTCAAAGATAAAAAGGAGAAGGCATTCTAGGTAAATGCAAAAGGATGGAGATGAGAAGATGTCAGGCATATTCAAATGAAGATGAACCATCCAGCCTAGAACTTAGGTATGTGCATGGTGATAGTAGTAAATAAGGCTAAGAAGTCAGAATGGTATATAAATAAAACAATTGTATTTATTGATTTATTCATTACTATTACACTTGCAACTTTTTAAAATAAAGAATTCAATGTACAATGTGTCATTTTGATATAATCATTTATTTCAAGGCATTTGGTATTGAATGAATGAAACTCATTCCTGAAACTTCACTTATCACAAGGCATGGTAAAATTCTTTGTGGCAGTACTCCACCTCTATTCAGGAATTTCTATAATTCTGTGTAAAATCTATTTCCTTACAAGATCTAAAATTATATTATAAAGCATCAGTCATCACATCTATTTAATGCTGGCTAAGAAACAGAGTGGTATTTCAGTGGAATAGATTAGGTGCAATAGCAGGAAATCATTGTAGTACTCTGATGTTTGATAAACCCAAAGAATCCAGCTATTGGGATAGAAACTCTCTTTTCAATAAAAAGTTTTAGGAAAATTTGAAAGTTTGTATGGAAGAAACTTAGATTAGACCAACATCTTACACCCTGTACCAAGATATCAAAATGAATACAGGATTTAAACATAAAAAACATTGTTATAAGCAAAGTTGAAGATCATGGAGTAGTTTACCTGTGAGATCTATGGAAAGGGAAGCAGTTTATGACCAAGGAAGAGATGAAGAACATCATTAAAAACAAACTGGATAATTTTGATTACATTAAATTAAAAAGCTTTTTCACAGATAAAACCACTATAACCAAGATCAAAAGAAATGTAGTAAATTGGGAAACAATTTTTATAACTAATATTTCTGACAAAGGACTAATTTCTAAAATATACAGAGAACTGAGTAAAATTTTCAAAAAAAACAAGCCATTCCCCAATTGACAAATGGTCAAAGGATATGCAAAGGCAATTTACAGCTGAGGAAATCAAAATGATCCAGTCATATGAAAAATTACTCTAAATCATTACTTATTAGAGAAATGCAAATTAAGCATCTCTGAGATACCACTTCACACCTCTCAGACTGGCCAATATGACCAGAAATGACAATCAACAATGTTGGAAGGGATGTGGGAAACCTGGGACAGTAATACATTGTTGGTGGAGCTGTGAACTCATCCAACCTTTCTGGAGAGCAATTTGGAATTATGCTCAAAGGGTAAAAAAATGTGCATACCCTTTGATCCAGCAATACCACTACCGGGTCTATACTCTGAAGAGAGTATATTTTTTACAGAAATATAACTAGATAAAACTAATACACATTAGAAGAAAAGCATAAAACCAGGAAAAAAGGATAAAACATCCCTTGTACAAAAATATTCATAGCAGCCCCGCTTGTGGTGGCAAAGAATTGGAAATTAAGTGCATGTCCTTCAATTGGGGAATGTCTTAACAAACTTGTATATGTATATAATGGAACATTATTGTTCTATTAGAAACCAGGAGGGATGGGAATTCAGGGAAGTGTGGAGGGATTTGCATGAACAGATGCTGAATGAGATGAGCAGAACCAGAGAAACACTGTACGCCCTAGCAGCAACATGGGGATGATGATCAACCTTGATAGACTTGCTCATTCCATCAGTGCAACAATCAGGGACAATTTTGGACTATTTGCAATGGAGAACACCATCTGTATCCAGAGAAAGAATCATGGAGTTTGAAAAAAAGGCCAAAGACTATTACCTATAATTTAGGGGGTGGGAAACCCCATTATCTTACTATGTAATTCTGCTATCTCTTATACTTTATTTTTCTTTATTTTTCTTTTTTTTAATTTATTTTTTATTCTCATTTTGTATATTTTTCTTCCTTAAGGATATGATTTCTCTCTCATCACATTGAACTTAGATCACTGTATCCCACAGAAACCTTGTAAAGACTAACAGACTGTCTTGGGGGGAAGGGGGGAGGGAAGGAAGATTAGGGGAAAATTGTAAAACTAAAAATAAATAAAAGAAAAAAAGAAAAACTGTTTCCTTCTATATCTACATATTCATTACAGTCTATCATCTCCTTAATGTAGACAATACTTCTAGGTTCACTGAAAGTTAAAAAAAATTCCCCAAACATTTTGAGGGAAGAGATAATTTTTTTTTCTATAAAATTAAGATGACCAGATCTTACAGATTTTCCCACACTTCTTCTGACCACAGTTTTGATATATTCTTGATTGAATAACTAATTTTTTTCAATCAAAATTATATTTTTTCAGTTTAATACTCCAATATTTATATTGAATTTCTATTGTCTGAGAGGATTTTTTCCTTTGTAGAAAAAGTATCTTTTCAAAATCTGATTTTATTGCTTGTATAACTTCAAGAAACCTACAATATAGAATTATTAATATAGAGATATTAAAACAACCTCCTCTAAGGGTCTGATTACTTTTCAATTTTCTGGTCATTAATTAAGCTCTTTGGTAGAAAGATAGTTCTTAATAGTTTGGGTTTTTTTTTAGTCAGTTTATTTTTATTTGTTTTTGATCATGCTTTCCTTTGTGCTTCAGTGTTACTGATCTGGTTGCATTGTGAATTTGAATGGTGATTGATTTAACATCCTTATTCCTATAGCTTCTCCAATAACTCTAACAAATATATGCCTATGCTCTTTGTGAGCTACAGCATTTATTGTGCTTCTTTGGGTAATATCCATTCTTAAAATCCACAGAAGTAAAGACATAAAAAAGAGATCAAAGAAACAATTAAATATTGAATGACATTGAGTATTCAACTGACAGGGTGTTAAATGAAAAAGGGACAATTTAATTACATCTGATCAAGGTAAGATGTTCTAAGCCAGTCTGGCATCAATAAAAGTGCATGCAGACAATCAAGACAATTGATACAATCTGGAACCATATTAGATCAAATCTTAAATGGTAGACCAAGTTGTTGTAGCAAGAGAACTAGATTCTCTGACTCTGAAACCTAATCTTTCCATGCAGTCTCTAGTACTGGGTTAGCCTTGACTGGGAAGAGAGCATCTCTTCTTTAAAGAAAGAGTTGAAGGAAGGTTGGGAGTGTAAAGCTAATGGAGATCATTTCAAGTAGAGTAAGAATGATAGATAAACTCATTCTAAGAAACTACAGGGTAATAATAATTTCTTTTTGAGTGAAGGATGTAAAAGTTCTTTTGTAGTGGTCAAAATTAAGAACAGATAAAGTTATACATGGAAAACAGAAATAATTTCTCCTATAAATACCTGGCTTTACAAGATAAATGTAGGTATGTGAGTGAGCATCTATTGGCCACCTATTAGTTTAAACAAGTTGATTCCACTTAGCAATTGGGCATATATCACCAACTCATCATGAAGGACTATGAATGAAAATAATCTGTCAAAATTCAAATGAAATTGGATTCTCATTGGAGGGTATGAAATAATTAGATAAATACCAACGTGAGGATTTATGCAGCTGATGTGACTTTAGCAAATATAAATGAAGACAAAGACAATATTAAAAAAAAAAAACCTCTCAAAAACAACAAACAAGGCTTTTACTCTATGATTTCTGCCAGAACCAAATTCTCTGCTTTGGAAATTAGGCTAAAACTGATCTCCTGATAGATATGAACTGGCTAGGGCTAGCAGATAGTAGGAGTCAGAAAGTTTATCATCTTGAAATTCACAACTCAATTTTCCAAGCCAAGAGTTTCGGGTTACCTAATGGAGTCTGAATGTTTAGTCATATCTTAAAATTTTATGAGAACTTTTAATTTTCAGATTAATTTTCCTGCTGTGAATATTGGGATAGAGAGAAAAGAACACTACCTAGGATAGAATACACCCATGTTCCAACCCTCATTTCACCACTGACTTACCTTGGTGAATTTGGGCAGTTCATCTACTTATTAGAGCTTCAACTTACTATTAATTTTTAGGATACCATAGACAAAGAGTTGAATTAAACGATCTCTTAATGTTACTTCCAGCTCCAGGATCAATCATTCTAATGTTGCCAGTGGATTTAAAAGCATCAAAAAAAAAGAAAGAAAAAAGAAAGAAAGGAATAACTATTGACTCATTTTTTTTTTAATGATAAAGGAAAAATAACCAAACTAATCTAGATTTTCATTAACATTTGTATGGTAAAGAGGGTTCCATTTTTTATCTCTTCCCTTTCCATGGAATGTAAGTTCCTTGTAGGCATGGACCAGTTTCAATTTTACCTTTGCATCTACAGCATGTAGCAAACATTGAATAATTAAATTAAATACATCAGGATAATTCACCTCAATTTGACAGAGAGAGTCAATGCAGGTCAGATATACAGATAAATAGCATGTAGCATATATAATGAGGTAGATAGATTACATATAGGCATTTAATAAGTAGATAATAGATAATAGGAGCTGCTAGGTGGCGTAGTGGATAAAGCACCGGTCTTGGAGTCAGGAGTACCTGGGTTCAAATCCGATCTCAGACACTTAATAATTACCTAGCTATGTGGCCTTGGGCAAGTCACTTAACCCCATTTGACTTGCAAAAACAAACCTAAAAATAATAAGTAGATAACAGATAGATATATAAATAGAGGGGAAAAGTATTTAATGTCAGGCCCTGATTTGGGAACCCAAATTAAAGTGGGGGGGGTGGGGGGAAGAGGAAGCAGCAAACAAAGGGAAGTTTTGGAGCCAAGAAGACTTGAGTTTATATTCCCTCTGATTTCATGCAGGCTGTCTGAACTCAGTTCTCTGATTTAGCCTTTCAGGTTACAGCAATTCTCTAAGATTGTAGAAGGCAGGACTGTCACCAATCTGCATTTTTAGAGGGACTTTCCTCACCAAGAAATACTATATGCAGTAAAACCACAGATTTAGACTAAAATAAAAACACTTCTATATTTAAAAGAGACATGATTTCATCAATGTGCATACTCTATCTGCGAATTGTAACTTTTTTTTTAACATAATAGGTGTTGGGGCGGCTAGGTGGCGCAATGGATAGAGCACCGACCCTGGAGTCAGGAGTACCTGAGTTCAAATCTAGCCTCAGACACTTAATAATTACCTAGCTGTGTGGCCTTGGGCAAGCCACTTAAACCCCACTGCCTTGCAAAAACCTAAAAAAAAAATAGGTGTTCTTTGAGAATTACTACAGGCAAAAAAATAATCTTCAGTCAGGTTGATGATGAATTTCTTCAGATTTGATAAGATATATGCTTTGATTATAAAGTCATCCATCTGTGTTTGAAGATTTTCCAGTCTGAGAAGACATTCCAGGGACTGAGTTTCCCTTACATAGCCTTTGAGGAATGAAGGTTATCTTTAAACGTCTATAGAACAAGGAGATGTAAGAGAAGAACTACAGTAAAGTCTCTTAACTTATATTGATACTTTATTAGAGATTATTGATGATTTAGACATTTTCTCTGTCTAGAACCAGATGTGTATATGTTTGTGTATATGTTGAGTTAAGTTTTACATTGCTGGTAAGTGATTGTAAGGAAGGATGAACGTAGTGAAGATGAATGCGATGTTTTTAACTTGGGTAGCTACGAAGATTGAACAAGGCAAGTTGATGGAGGGAGATGTTATGTTGAAGCTATTCAGAACTATCCTACATGAGTAGAAGTAGACTGAGCTAGGACATGTGTTTAGCTGGAATAAGAAGGGCATCTTTGGAAATATACCTACAATCAACCCCAGTTATACTTCTAAGAATCAGTACCTGAAATGGAATTCTTTTCTTCTGACTTCAAACCCATTACCTTTTCTATCATAGCATGTATTTCTTTTCTAACTCTCTAATTGTCTGGGAGGAAGTCAGAAAGATTCATCTTCCTGAGTTCCAGTCTGACCTCAGACATTTAATAGCTGCATGATCCTTTGAAAGTCATTTAAGCCTGCTTGCCTTCTTTCTCTCATCTGTTAAATGAACTGGAGAAGGAAATGACAAACCATAGCATCTCTGCCAAGAAAATCCCAAATGGGGTCTTGAAGAATTAGACATAACTGAACAATAATACATTCAAAATTGTCTGATAAAAAGGAAGAATATAAGTTCTTTTGGAAGCACACACACTATTTCTGGTACTGCATTCAAAGATGTATCAGTCCTGTGACTTTTTTATGTATAAGGTATTGGGTGACATCACCACTGATGTCTTCAACTATGGTTTTTTTCAAAGGAACTACTTCATATGGTCACATTCTACCAAAACTGAAGGCTTCCTATGAGATCTCAATGCATATGATGATTCAGTTATGGTTCCAGCTTGTTGACTCCACAGTCATTTAATAGGGGGCAACATTCAGAGAGGTCAGAGAAATACAATGTGGCCAGACCTGATAATTATTTTGTTTATATTTGAATTTCATTGATGTCCTTATTTTCATAGATCATTATCATTCAACACCCCACCAAACATTATCATTCAGCACCTTGTTGCTTTATCTTTCTTCACCCACAACTCAGTGATAAAATTTCCTAGCCACAAAGAAAACCAGTTAAGCAAGACAGACAGTGACTGTCAGGTAATCTAAGAGCATTCAGTACCTGTGTTCCCTCACATCTGAGATCAGCTGCCTTTGAGCAATTTTCATTCTATTATTATGGCCCCAGTGTAAATTGTTCTACTGGTTTTCATTTTGGAGTATTTGTATGTGTGTATGTATGTGGTGGGTGGTGGAGAGGGTGAGGTGGGTCAGGGGTACCAAGGATGGTATGAATAGTTTCCCATACATACTTTTCTAAAAGTCCATTTAAAGTCCTCCCTGAACTGCATAATAATGTACCATATCTTATACTTAAAAATAAATGTATAACTTCTGATGTCAAGATAGCATATGGAACAGGAACCCACTGAAGCCCTCCCATATTCCTCTCCAAACATCTTTCCAAACAACCTCAGAACTGATCTAGGAGCAGGGAAATAGATTATCAGCTTGGCAGGAAACAGCAGCTTCACTGGGTGGAAGGGGAGTAAGATCCAAGCCACCAGCCTTACAGCAAAGAGCCTGCTGGGGCAACCCACCAACAAGACTCTGCCCTCCTGCAAACCAGCAGCCCCTTAGGTAAGTCAACAGTCTGGGCTGAACTGCAACCCCCACCCTGGGGCTCTTCTCCACACCTCAAGCCACCACTCAGGTTTTGACCAGTAGGGGCTGCCAAAAGTGAGACTCTGACCCTTGGGTTGCCTGCAGAGAGACTTTGCTTTCATAGCAACCCAGCAGCAGAGTCCCAAACCTGGAGTAGATCATCAATAAGATTTCTCTTCCAGGGTCACCCACCAGAAAGATTGCTATAATAAAGATCCTTTCTTTTTTTTTTCTTAGAAGGCAATGAAGTTAAGTGACTTACCTAAGGTCACATAAATTATTAAGCATTTGAGGTCATATTTGAACCCAGCTCCTCCTGACTCCAGGGCCAGTGCTCTATCCACTACACCACCTAGCTATCCCTACCAAAACAACTCAGTAGCAAGATCCCACCCTTGAGGCAGACCAGCAGCTCAGCCCCACATTCAGGGGAGACCAGCAGACCCAGTACAAGTCAGAAGTGTGATCTACCCCTCTAGTAAAAGCAAACAACTGAAGTATAGTGAAAGCCAGCAGTAAGACCCTGAGCCCCAGCACAAAAGTCTTGGGACTGTGTAGGACCAGACTTCAACTCTCACATAAAAACATTAAGACACAAAAAAGGCAGGGGAAAAAAAAGCAAAAAAGAAAATAAACAAAATGAACTTGATTATAGAAACATAATATGTTGACAGGGAGAATCAAAGCATAAATTTAGAAGAGGACAAGAGTGTCAAAATGGCTACGTGTAAAGTATCAAAGAAAAATTGAATGTGGTTTCAGATCCAAAAAAAAATTCCTATAAGAACTTAAACAGTATTTTAAAAAATCACATTAGAGAAGTAGGAAAAATTGGGAAAAGAAATGAGAATAATTTAAGAGAATCATGAAAAAAGTCAATAATATGATAAAGGATATACAAAAATTTACTACTGTAAATAAGTCCTCAAAAAATAAAATTGATCTAATAGAAAATTATGAAAGGTCATTGAAGTAAATAATTCCTTAAAAATTAGAATTGAGCTAATGTAAACTAATGACTGTAATACATCAAGATATAATAAAATAAAATAAAATAAAAAATGTAAAAAGAATATGAATATGTGTAATTTCTCTTTAAAAAAACAAATGATCTAGAAAATAGATCCAAAAGAGATAATATAAGAATTATTCATCTATCTGAAAGCCAAGATTAAATAAACAAAGAGTGAACACTAAATTATCAAATAAAACTTACCTAATATATTAGAATAAGAAGGCAAAATAAAAATTGAAAGAATTCAACAATCACCACCTGAAAGAAATCCCAAAATGAAAGCTCCCAGGAACATCATAGCCAAATTACAGAGCTCAGTGATCCAGAAGACAGCACTTCAAGCAAGCAAAAAGAAATAATTCAAATATCATGGAACTACAGTTTGAATTGCACATCATTTGACAGTTTCCACACAACCAAGAATTACTATCAAAATTGAATATAATATTTCAGGGAAAATAATGGATATTTAATGAAATAGAGGACTTTTAAGCATTCCCAATTTAAAGACTAGAGTTGAAAAATAAAGAAATGGAGGTCCATGGACAGGAATTAAGGGAAGCATGAAAAGGTAAAAAAAGAAACAAGGGGAAAAAAACATAAGAAATTCAATAGTTAAGTTTTATATTTGTATATGACAAGATGATGTTTGTAACTCTTAAGAACTTTAGTACCATAAGAGTAATTAGAAGGAGTATATATAAACAGAGATTGTGAATCCAAGGTGACTTTGATGGGATTATACCCTCCCCACCCCCCCCCTGAAAAAAAACAAAATAAAGGAATGAGAAAGAAATTTGTACTAGAAGCAGGGCCAGTAGGGATTGAATGGAGTAAACTATCCTGCATAAAAGAGGCTTGAATCAGCTATTACAATGGAGGGAAGAATGGAGGAGGGCAAGGTGGAAGGCAAAGCTTAAACCTTTCTCTCATTGGTTCAAAGATGGAATACTATACACACTCAGTTGGATATAGAAATCTATCTTACCCTATAAGGAATTAAAAAGGGACAGGGAAAACAAGGATAATAGAATGAGAGGAGTGACTGATAAAAAGGAGTGTATAATGGGGAAAGTAGTGATCAGGAGTAAAACTAATTTTAGAAGGGAAAGAGTGGGTGTTAAGAGAGAGAAGGAGATAACTAAGTGAAAAATAGCATGGAGGGAAATACACAGTTAGTCATAATTATAAATGTGAATGTGATGAACTCATCCACTAAACTGAAGTGAATATCAGAATTGATTAAAAATCAGAATGCTACAATATGTTGTTTATAAGAAACAAAAGTGAAGCAGAAAAGGTAGTGGTAAACAATTTTATCAAAGAAAGCAGGGTTAGCAATCATTATCTCAGACAAAGCAAAAGCAAAAAAAATGATCTAATTAAAAGAGATAATGAAACTATGTCTTGTTGAATGGTAGCATAGACAATGAATCATATCAATATGAAACATTTCTGTCTAAATTTTTGAAGTATAAGTTGAATGAATTACAGGAAGTAATAGATAAGAAAATGATTTTAAATGTAGAACCTCAATTTTTGCCTTTTGGGGGTTTGTTTTTATGTGGCAATGGGTTTAAGTGACTTAGCAAAGATCACATAGCTGAACAAGTATTAAGTGCCAACTGAGGTCCAACCAACTCCGGGTTCAGTGTTCTATCCACTGTACTACCTAGCTGCTCCAATAACTTTTCCCTTTTAAGAACTGAATAAATCTAACAAAAATATTAAACAGGAAAGAAGTTGAAGAAGTGAAAAAAATTATGGAAAAGTTAAATACTATATTTCTCTAGAGAAAGTTGAATAGAAATACAAACATATATTTTTCTTAGCAGTACATGACACCTACACATATACATACATACACATAAAATAGGACATAATCTCATAACCAAATGAAGAATAGCAAAAATATAAATGTATCCTTTTCAGATCAAAATGCAATAAGAATTAATTTTCAACAATGGATAAATTAACTGGAAATTAAATAATCCAATTCTAAAAAATAGCAAAGAACAAATCATAGAAATAATTAATAATTTCATTAAATTAAATGGCAGCAATGAGACAATGTATCAAAAATTATAGGATATGTAGTCAAATCTGTACTTAGGGGAAAATTTATATTTCTATTGGCTTACATCAATAAGAGAGAGAGAAAAAGCAGGTCAATGAATTGAACATGCAATTAAAAACTAGAAAAAAGAATAAATTAAAAATTCCCAAGTAAACACCAAATTGGAAATCCTATGCATCAAAAGATAGATTAATACAATTGAAAGCAAGAAAACTATTGAACTACTGAACTAATAAAACTAGAAACTGGTTTTATAAAAACAAAATAAACTAGATAAACAATTCATTAATATGATTTTACAAAGAAAGAAAACCAAATTCCTTGAATCAAAATAAAAAGGGTGAATTAGCCACCAATGAAAAAGAAAAAAAGAACATTTGATATTTGATAATTCAAATAAAATGTATGAATATCAAAAATATAATTAGACTAGGTAATGGAGAAACAAAGCTATCAACTTTGCAGATGATACGTAATATTTAGAAAATATGAGAGAATTCATGAAAAAAACTACTTGAAACTTTTGACAATTTAGCAAAGATGCAGAATACAAAATAAACTCATAAATATCATAAACATTTCTATATTATACCAAAAAAGCACAGCAGCAAAAGAAAGGAAGAGAAATTGCATTTAAAATAATGGTAGACAATATAAACTACTTGGGAGTCTACCTGCCAAGACAAACTGAGTGCAACTATAAAACACTTTCCAAATAAAATCTGGTCTAAACGATTAGAAACATAAATTATTTGTGGGTAGAATGAGCCAATGCAATAAAAATGTCAATCCTACCTAAACCATTTATTTATTTATTCAATACCAAACCAATCACGCTATTAAAAATATTTCATAGAACTGGAAAGAAAAATAACAAAATTCATTGAAGGAAAAAAGCTTAAAATATCAAATAAATCAATAAAATATGCAAAAGAAGGTGATCGAGCTGTACTTAATCTCAATGTGTTGCAAAGTAGCAATTATCAAACAATATTGTACTGTCTCAGAAATAGTTTGATGGATCACTGGAATGGATCAGATATAGATTACATTATAGTAAATGACTATAATCATCTAATACATTATAATACATTATATAATATACATATATGTAATACAATAAATAATATATAATACTTTATAAACCAAAGATCCAAGCTTTTGGAACAAAATCTCATTTTTTTTTTCAAAAACTACTGGGAAAACTGGAAAACATTATGAGAGAAACTAGTTATAGACCAATATCTCACACAATGCACCAAGATATAATGGGCACATTATGTAGATATAAAAGATTATAAGATTATACCAGAAGCAAATGAAAAGAGAGCATGTAATAGCTTATCTGTCATTTTTATGAATAAGGGAAAAATTTAGGACTGTCAAAGAAAAATATAGAGAATATTGCAAAATGTCAAATAGACTTGATTATTTGAAAGTAAATTATTTTTTGAACAAACACATCTAATGCAACCAAAATTATCAAGAAAACAGAAAACTAGAGGAAAAATTTTGAAACAAGTACTTCTGACAAAGAATTCATTTCACAAATATATAGAGAATTGAGTGAAATTTATAAAAAAAATCGTTATTTCCCAATTGATAAATGGTCAAAGGATATGAACAGAGTTTTCAGACAAAGAAATCAAAGTAATCTATAATACTATGAAAAAATGCTCTAAATCACTTTTGATTTGAAACCAACTCTGAGGTTCTACCTCAATCTTTCATATTAGCTCATATGACAAAAACAAAAATGTAGGATATTGGAGGAGATATGGGAAAACTGGGACACTAATGCATTGTTGATGGAATTTATCCAACCATTCTGGAGAGCATTTTGGAACTCCTAAAGGAGTATAAAACTGTGCAAATCCTTTGATCCAGAAGTACAACCTGTTAGGTCGATTCCAAAGACATCCAAATAAAGGGGAAAAGACCTATTTGTACAAAATGCTTCTAGCAGCATTTTTTCTTTCTATAACTAAAATTGGATATTAAAGTGACATTCATTAATTGAAGAATGGCTAGACAAGCTATGGTATATAATTATAATGTAATTGATTATAATGTAATTTTATTATGCTATGCTGTAAGAAATGACAAGCAGGATGATTTCAGAAAAATCTGAAAATACTTGAATGAACTGAGGCATAGAGAACATAGCAACAGCAATATTGAAAGTTGAAAAAATGTGAAAGACTTAGCTTCTTTTTTAGCTAAACAATGTTCCAAGATAGTCTCAAGTGCTCATGATGAAGCATACTATCTGTCTCCAAAGAAAGGTAAGTGTAGACTGAAGCATGCTATTTTTCACTTATTTCAGTTGTTTTATTTGAATCTTCTTGTACAAAATGACTAATATGGAAATCTTTTATATAATTACATCTGCATAACCTATATCTGATTGCTTACCAGCTAAGGGAGGAGGGTGGGCAAGGAAGGAGGGAAAAAGGAAGGGATAGAATTTGGAACCCAAAACTTTAAATAAAAATGCTATAAATCAATGTGTCCTGTCGTTATCTAAATAGCAAAATCCTCAGGGGTAGTGTTCATACCATTCCTATGTCTGTTATCCATATCTCATAGCTCCTAGGTGCAAATAGGTACAACCTGTAGTAGAGAAGAAGAAAATAATGTGTGTGTGTGTGTGTGTGTGTGTGTGTGTGTGTGTGTGTGTGTGAGAGAGAGAGAGAGAGAGAGAGAGAGAGAGAGAGACAGAGAATTGTTGCTAAGACTGTTAAGTATTATTTTCCTGAGTCAGCATAGTAGTTTATTCACTACCAAAGTCTATATGTGACTGAAGACCTAGGGCAATTTTATTTTAGGATATTGCATCTTTTATTACCTCAGTCAACAAGACTTTATGAGGTACTTATTATGTGTCTGGAACTATGCTTTCATCTGAGGTTAAAAAAAAAAGAGAAGACTAAAACAAAGGACAGGGAGATAACCTACAAAGTATGGTGGAATGGTGAAGTGGACAGAGCAAACAGGAAGACCTGGATTTATATTAACGAGAATAAAAGCTTCTTGAAGGCAATGTACTACATATATATATATATATATATATATATATATATATATATGTATGTATGTATATATATACACATATGTATATGTATATGCATATACATATATGTGTCTACATATAGTATATATAGTATAAATATGTATAGCATGTAGTATATATAAATATATATTTACATTTCTATGCATATAATGTATATTTTTCCCCTCTCTGTATTTTCATTGTTTAGTATACAGTGTCCAGCACATAGAAAATATCTAATATTTGTTGACTGACTGCCTGTTACCTTAGGGAAAGTCATTTACTATTTCAATGCCCCAAGAAATTCTCTAAGATTATCACTACTGATTTTATCAATTTCTTCTTCTTCTTCTTCTTCTTCTTCTTCCTCCTCCTCCTCCTCCTTTTTCTTCAGTCTTTTGGTGGGGGAAGGAAACATCATCCTTTTCAAACTTAAAGAAGTTTCACTTTATTTTTAGTATCTTAGATTCCTGCTGATCTTTTATAGGTACCTTTTCATTTTAAAGCTTTGTTTCTCTTATTTTTCCAGACTAAGAAGACTTCTTTCTTTTGCTCATTCACTTATCCATCTCTCTTTTTCTCTGTCTGTCTGTGTGTCTTTGTGTCTCTGTCTGTCTGTCTTTCATTTAAATCCCAACTTGGAGACATACTTCAAAGAAGTATAGGAATATGGGATAAGTCAAGTTGCTTCATGAGCAATTACACTATCGTTTCAATATATTTAATGTATTTAATGAAGAACAAGAGAGTTTTGGTGATTGAAAACGATGTGTATTCAGGCTGGTCACAGTCATGTGACCTTTGGATATTATTGACTTGCATATGCTGCCTTTTGTATTTGACTAGTGGCAAAGAAAGCAACTGACTCAATTCAAATGTTGATATATTGAGAAGAGTATAGCTACAGGTGATCTGAGTAATTTCAGATCTTTCCTTCCTTTTATGGTTATACATGTTTTAGTGCTATACTATCCCAGAGTGGGCAAAAAGTGAGTAAGGAGTGATTGTGGTGTGCCTATGACCCTCCTTCCCCTGGTGTCTCAGTAATAGTTAATGGGCTTAATATGTGATACAGCCGATAGAGTCTTGGTTCAAAATACCTCAAACATTGTTGGGTAGCCTTGGATGAGTAACTTAACCTCTCAATGCCTCAGTTTTCTAATCTATGAAATAAGGGGGTTGGACTTTGATGCATTCAAAGGTCCCTTCCATCTCTTTATCTATGATTCTACAATCCAGGGTCAGAAGTTTTGACACATGGTGAAGTGTGGAACTGTAGCTGTTCTGGGTGACCCTGACAAGTATAGGTTTAGAGAAACTATAATTCATATCAAATATAGGTTGCAGTCTTTCAAGGCTTTCCATGATATTTATTTTAGCTATAAATCCTTCACACACAAGGTCAGGTATCTTGCAGGCTCCAGTTTGCTGGTCATTTTCCTTGACCTCTACAGCTTCTTAGGAGTGATTCTACTGATCTATCCTCTTGCCAGGAACAGTAATGCAATGGAATGATAGACTTTAGGATTCCCTCTAGAGTCCTTTGTAAAAGATATGAATACCCCTGATCATACACCAGTGAGTTATCACCTGTGAGGTTGCATACATTATCTGGATCTCATAATAAAAATGAATCAGGTCTCAATGCTCTGTGAATTTTCCCCTATTTGAGTCAACATCTTTGATCTTTGTGCTTCAGAAGACAGGCATGGAATCAGAAATCCCCCTAAAATTTTCTATAAAAGTAAAGCCACAGTGGGATGTTGGATTCTGAGTTAGAAGTCCTTGATCCAAATCTCAGTTCTTATGCTAGCTATAGAAGTCCGATGGAAAAGTCTGAAGCTATATTTCCCCATTGTTAAACTTGGGGCATAATCTTTGCAATTTCTTCCCTTACCGAATTGCTGTGAAGAAAGCAGTTTGCACTTTTATTCAATAACTATTTGTTAATAATCTCTGATTTTCTTAAAACCCTGTGCCTTAAAGCACTAAGAAATGTGAATAATTACTATTCTCTCTGCACCCATTTTCATATTACCAAATATATATATATATATATATATATATATATATATATATATATATATATATATATGTTCATTCATTTATTTGATTATTTATTTATTTATTTATTTACTTACTTACTTACTTATTTAATTACCACTATTATCCCAGATTTCACTCATTTCCTAGCAGCAATGCCTTCAAATGAGGTATTTTGAGAATTTCCTTTATGGCTTTGGAGTCCTTTGCAAGGTGCTCCTTGAATTCTTATTTGGTCAGTCTAATAACTGGTTTGCATTTGAGTTACCATACTTTATGGGCTTCCCTGTTCACCTCACTTGGACAATCTTTCCATTTTAAGAAGATGTTTTTTCTATTGATTTTTAAGAAGTTTCTTTTCTTCTGTGACTTTGCCATTTAGCCATTTAGTATTTATTTTCAAGTGCTCAGTCTTTTTGGTCTGTGGTAAACATTTTTCCCTCTAGCTTCCAATAAGGTATTTTTAAATAGCCTCTAAAATTCTTGTGGATTATTTGCTTTTTGAACTATTTCTTTTCATTCCCCCCCCCCCCAATTAAAGCCTATGGGTTTTTTCATAATCCCCTTTTCTAAAACTACTATTTTGTCATGAATTTTTTTAGTTTCCTTCTCTTGGCATAATGTTAATTTTAATCAAATATTATGTTCCCTCCTTGAGTGATGAACATCTAACCTACCAACAAGTCAGTGAAGCTGCTGCTGACTGACTAAATACTTGCTTACTTTTCCTTGCTCACAAAAGCTCTTCTTTGAGGGTTGGAGAAGCTGGCTGCTCAACTACTTGAGTCCATTATATCTATCACTGAAAACTGGAAGGATTAGGACTTTTGAGGGGCCAGGAAGGAGTTTAGAAGTGGTCTACAAATAGGCAAAACTGATAGACAGAATAAAAAATATTCCTATTTTTGAAGATGAGAGATCACAAGATGAATAAAATATAAATTTCATTTCAAAACATTTCTGGATTGATAATACATTTTATCATTATATTTTTTTGTAATTATTGGCTATCAATAATATTAGTAATGTCATGTTAAGGTTTGGGAGATTCATTTGATGTATAGAAAGACATATACTTGGAAAGGTTGAGAATCATTACTATGGAGGAGGGGAGAGTAGCATGATATTAATGAGGTGTGCCATGTCCTCTTCTAGAGCACTCATGGTACATTGAATCTCTATTAATAGTCATGGATTAAGCTTAGGTGCTTTCTCAGTGCTATTCAGACACTCATCCTTCTGATTGGCTAAGTAGCCTAGCTATGATTGGAAGGGACTCAAGAGGTTTATCTATGATTAGCAGAGACTTGAATTGGATATTGGTCATTCACAAAGACTTCAACTAGTTATCTGTGCTCAAATAAGAATGAAGTTTACTTCTTAGCATTTTTTTTTAAAAAACTTTTATTTATTTTGAGTTTTATAATTTCCCCCCATTCTTGCTTCCCTCTCCCATCCCCCACAGAAGGCATACTGTTAGTCTTTACATTATTTCCATGGTATACACTGATCTCAGTTGAATGTGATGAGAGAGAAATCATATCCTTAAGGAAGAAAAATAAAGCATATGTAATAGAAAAATTACATGATAAGATAACATTTTTAAAATTAAAGATAATAGTCTTTGGTCTTTGTTCAAAATCTACAATTCTTTCTCTGCATACAGATGGTATTATTCTTTAAAGATAGTCTAACTATTACATTGTTGGTAGAACTGTTAACTCATCCAACATTTCTGGAGAGAAATTTGGAACTATGCCCAAAAGGCAACAAAAATGTGCATATCCTTTAATCCAGCAATACCACTACTGATTCTATACCCTGAAGAGATGATGAAAGATCATAAAAACATCACTTGTTACAAAAATATTCATGGCAGCTATGTTTGTGGTGACAAAGAACTTGAAATCAAGTAAATGTTCTTCAATATGTATGTCATGGAACACTATTGTTCTATTAGAAACCAGGAGGGATGGGAATTCAGGGAAGCCTGGAGGAATTTGCATGAAGTGATATTGAGTGAGATGAGCAGAACCAGAAAAACGTTGTACACCCTAACAGCAACATGGAGGCAAGGATCAACCTTGATGGATTCGATCATTCCAAAAGTGCCACAATCAGGGACAATTTGGAGCTCTCTGTAATGGAGAATATCTGTATCCAGAGAAAGAACTGTGGAGTTTGAGCAAATACTGAGAACTATTACCTTTAATTTAGGAAAAAAATCGATATCTTATTGTCTAATCTTGCTATCTCTTATACTTTATGTTTCTTCCTTAAGGATATGATTTCTCTCTCATCACATTTAATTTGAATCATATACCATGGAAACAATGTAGTCTGACAAATTGCCTTCTGTGGGGGGTGGGTGGGGGGAAGGAAGTAAGATTAGGGGAAACATTGTAAAATTCAAAATAAATAAAATCTTTAAAAAATAAATAAAAAAAAGATAGGTCAAAATTGTGCCTGGTTGGGAGCAGCTAGATGGCACAGTGGATAGAGCACTGGTCCTGGAATCAGGAGTACCTCAGTTCAAATCCGGTCTTACTCACTTAATAATTACTTAGCTGTGTGACCTTGGGCAAGCCACTTAACCTCACTGCCTTGCAAAACTAGAAAAAAAAATTGTCCCTGGTTGTTCCACTGAATGAACGAACAAGTCCATCAGTGTTGATCATCACCTCCATGTTGCTGTTAGGTTGTACAATGTTTTTCTGGTTCTGCTCATCTCGCTCAGCATCAGTTCATGCAAATCCTTCCAGACTTCCCTAAATTCCCATTACTCCTGGTTTCTAATAGAACAATAGTATTCCATGACATACATATACCAGAGTTTGTTAAGCCATTCCCCAACTGAAGGGCATATATTTAATTTCTAATGATGTTTTTACCCCTTTTTTTATAATCTCTTCAGGGTATGGACCCAGTAGTGGTATTGTTGGATCAAAGGGTATGCAAATTTTTGTTGCCCTTTGGGCATAATTCCAAATTGCTCTTCAGAAAGGTTGGATGATTTCACAGTTCCACCAACAATGTATTACTGTCCCAGATTTCCCACATCCCTTCCAACATTGATCATTCTCTTTTCTGGTCATATTGCTCAGTCTGAGAAGTCTGAAGTGGTACCTCAGAGATGCTTTAATTTGCATTTCTTTAATAAGTAGTTATTTAGAGCAATTTTTCATATGGCTATGGATTGCTTTGATTTTCTCAGCTGTAAGTTGCCTTTGCTTATCCTTTGACAATTTGTCAATTGGGGAATGGCTTGTTTTTTTGAAAATATGACAGTTCTCTGTATACTTTAGAAACGAGTCCTTTGTCAAAAATAATATTTGTGAAAATTATTTCCCAATTTACTATATTTCTTTTGATCTTAGTTACACTGGTTTTCCTATGTAAAAGCTTTTTAATTTAATGTAATCAAAATTATCTAGTTTATTTTTAATGAAATTCTCCATCTTCCTTGGTCATAAACTGCTTCCCTTTCCATAGTTATAACAGGTAAACTGTTCCTTGATCTTCTAATTTGCTTATAATATTGTTTTTTTTATGTCTAGATCCTGTATCCATTTTGATCTTATCTTGGTATAGGGTATAAGGTGTTGGTTTAATCTAAGTTTCTTCCCTATTAACTTCCAATTATCCCAACAGTTTTTATTGAAGAGAGTGTTTTTATCCCAATAGTTGGACTCTTTGGGTTTATCAAACAGTAGATTACTGTAATCATTTCCTGTTATTGAACTTAGTCTATTCCACTGATCCACCACTCTACTTCTTAGCCAATACCAGACAGTTTTGATGACTGATGCTTTATAATACAATTGTAGATCTGCTAAGGCTAAGCCACCTTCTTTTGCACATTTTTTTCATTGAATCCCTGGAAATTCTTGATTTTTTATTTCTCTATATAAATTTACTTACAACTTTTTCTAACTCATTAAAGTAATTTTTTGGAATTTTGATTGGTAGGTCACTAAAAAAGTAGATTAGTTGTGGTAGAATTGTCATTTTTATTATATTAGCTCTACCTATACATGAGCAGTTGATCTTTGCCCAGTTATTTAAATCCGATTTTGTTTGTGTTTGAAGTGTTTTGTAATTGTTTTCAAAAAATTTTTGAGTCTACCTTGTTAGGTAGACTCCCAGGTATTTTAAACTGTCTGAGGTTACTTTGAATGAGATTTCTCTTTCTAGCTCTTTCTGCTGCATCTTGCTAGTCATATATAGAAATGTTAAGGATGTATGAGGTTGTAATTTATATCCTGCAACTTTGCTCAAGTTATTAATTGTTTATAGTATTTTTTTATTTTGCCTCCCTCAGTAATTTAACATTTTATTTCTTTTATATTTATATACAATAGTAGTTTCTATCTATCATTTTTGGTGAGGTTTTGAATTTTACAATTTTCTCCCCATCCTCCCTTCCCTCACCCCCAATAGAAGGCAGTCTGATAATCTTCACATTGTTTCCATGCTATACATTGATCAAAATTAAATGTGTTATATATGAGTAAGCAAAAGCGTAAACATAAGCCCCCTACCCCCTATGAAAATGGGAAACATCAAGAATAGAGGGGAAAAAATGTACTTCAGTTTGTATTCAGATTATAATGGCTCTGTCTCTGTGGTGAGCTGTTTTCTTTATCAAGTCCACCAGAGAAGTCGCTTCAATATTTTTCTCACAGTTGCTATTACTAGTTGTACTTTCACTCTATTCCTCCCCACTCTCATTTATTCTATTCTCTCTCTCTCTCTCTCTCTGCTTTCATCCTGGCCCTGTCCAAAAGTATGTTGCATCTGAGTACTCTCTCCCTCAATCTTCCCTCTCTTCTATCACCTATTCCTCCCTTCCCTCCCCCAATTCCCCCTTAAGCCATTCTTTTCTTCTCATTTTTCTCTAGGGTAAGTTAGATTTCCTCACCTTATTAAGCATGTATGTTATTTCCTCTCTGATACATTTCTGATGATAATGAAGAATCACTCATTTCCCCCTTGCCTTCCCCCTTTCCACTCCATTGAAAAAGTTTTTTCTTGACTCCTATGTGATATTTTTTTTGCTTCAACTTAATCTCCTTTCCCTTCCTCCTAGTACTTTCCTTTATCACCCATTGACTCCATATTTTTACTGTATTATACCATTATATTCCGCTCCTTCCTATGTCCTGTCTACATATGCTTCTTCTAACAGCTCTTATAAATGAGACAGTACATATAAGTTATCAATATTTTCTTCCCATGCAGGAATGCAAACAGTTTAATATCATTAAGTTCCTCATAGTTAGTTCTTCTCTTCCACCCCCTCTTTGTTTCACCAGTGTCCTGTACCTGGGGATTAAACTTTCTGTTCAGCTCTAGATGTTTCAGTAGGAAAGTGAAATTCCTCTGTTTCATTGAAAGTCCATTATTTTCCCTGAAGGAGGATGTTCAGTTTTGATGGGCAGTTGATCCTCGGTTGTAAACCAAGATCTTTTGCCTTCCAAAATATCATATTCCATTCCCTCCAAGCCCTTATTGTAGATATTGCCAGATCCTGTGTAATCCTGACTATGGGGCTTCAGTAGTTGAATTGTTTATTTCTGGTAGACTTTATAATTTTCTCTTTGAATTGGGAGTTTTGGAATTTGGCTATAATATTCCTAGAAGGTTTTCTTTTGGGATCTCTTTCAGGAGGTGACTGGTGAATTCTCTGGATTTCTATTTTACTCTCTGCTTCTAGGGTTTCAGGGAAATTTTGCTGTATTATTTCTTAAAAAAATGAAGTCTAGGCTCTTCTCCTGATCATGGCTTTCAGATAACCCAATAATATTTAAATTATTTCTTTTAGATCTGTTTTCAAGGTCAGTTGTTTTTCCAATGAGATACTTCACAATTTCTTCTAATTTTTTGTCTCTTTGGAAGAGTTTTATTTCTTCCTGATTTTTTGCAAAGTTATCAGCTTCCTTTATTTCCATTCTGAATTTGAAGGAGTTGTTTTCTTCACAGTTTTTTTTATCTCCTTTTCCAGCTGGCCAATTCTGCTTTTTAAAGCATTCTTCTCCTCATTTGCCTTTTTTTTTTTTTTTTTTTTTTTTTTGCTTTTTTCCATTAGGCCTAAACTGGTTTTTAGCATATTATTTTCTTCAATATTTTTTGTATTTCTTTCACCAAGCTTGTTGATTGGTTTTCATGATTTTTCTGCATCGTTTTCATTTCTTCTAACAATTCTTCGTCCACCTTCCTTAATTGCTTTTCAAAGTCTTTTTTGAGCTCATCCATTCTCTGAGGCCATTTTCTATTTATTTTGGAGGTTTTTGGATACAGAAACTTCAATTTTGTCTTCATCTGAGTATGTGTGTTGATCTTCAATGGGACTAAAGTAATTCTCTATGGTCAGATTCTTCTTTTTCTGTTGTTTAATCATTTCCTCGGCCCAAAACTAATTTGCGGCACTTCCAAGGCTTTGGCTTTTTCTTCAGGGACACCACACTGGGACCTTTATTCCTCCAAGTTCTTATGTTCTCTGGCCTGTGCTTTGATATGTAGATGACCACCTAGTTTCCCTCTGCCCTTCCTGGAGCTATAAGGAGGGGTCCTGCTTGTCTACTTATGGAAGCCTAAACTGCAACCTGGAACTGAGTGTAGGCAAACTGCAGAGTTCTACCTTGGGGAAGGGCAGAGAAATTTCTGCAGTCTTCCTTGAACCCCTTACTATCTCTGGAGGTGCATGCTGCTCTCTGCAGATTTTGGCTGCAGATTCTGTGGTCAGTGCTCCTCACTCCATACTCATTCTTATGAAACAGACTTCTCTCACTGCCCCTTCAAGCTGTTTCCAGTGCTCTATGGGCTGGGTTGGACTGGGCTGCACTGTGACCTCTGCTTTGTTCCAGCCTCCAGTCCTGGTGAAACACACCTTTCCTGTGGAACTTCTAAGTTATCTTGGATCTGGAAAATATATCATTCAGTCTTCCTGTGGGTTCTGCCCTTCTACATTTTAGCTAGAGTCATAATTTGTTGACTTTTGGAGGTTTGAGGGGGGAAGGAGTTCCAGGAATAAGCTGCATTCACGCCACCATCTTGGCTCCATGCTCAAGTAGTTTTTTTAGATAATTTTTTGGGATTCTCTAAGTATACCATCATGTCATCTGCAAAGAGTGACAGTTGTGACTCTTCCATCCCAATTCTAATTCCTTCAATTTTTTTCTTCTCTTATTGCTGAGGCTAACATTTCTAACAAAATTTTGAAGAGTAGTGGTGATAATGGGCATCCTGATCTTAATGGGAATGCCTCTAGCCTCTCCCCATTGCATATAATGGTTGTTGATAGTTTCAGATAGATATCACTTATTATTCTAAGTAACAATCCATTTATACCTACACTCTAGAGTTTTTAGTAGGAATGGGTGTTGTATTTTGTCAAAAGATTTTTCAGAATCTATTGATATAATCATATTATTTCTGACAGGTTTGTTGTTGATATAATTAATTATACTAAGTTTTCCTAATAATGAACCAACCCTGAATTCCTTGGATAAATCCTACTTGATCATAATGTATTATCCTAGTGATGACTTGTAATTGTTTTGCTAAGATTTTATTTAAGATTTTTGCATCCATATTCATCAGGGAGACAAGTCTATAATTTTCTTTCTCTGTTTTAACACTTCCTGGTTTAGGTATCAGCACAATATTGGTGTCACAGAAAGAGTTAATCAGAGTTCCATTTTAACCTATTTTTCTAAAGAGTTTATATAGAATTGGAACCAATTGTTCCTTAAATGTTTGATAGAATTCACTTGTGAATCCATCTGATCTGGAGAATTTTTTCTTAGGGAGTTCAATAATGGCCTGTTGAATTTCTTTTTCTGAGATAGGGTTTCTTAAGTTTTTCATTTCCTCTTCATTTAAACTGTGCAAATTATATTTTTGTAAATATTCATCCATTTCACTTAGGTTGTTAAATTTATTGGCATGGGGGTGGAGCCAAGATGGCAACAGGAGAAGAGCCTCTTTTAGATGCTCTCTCTATAATGTTTCAAAAACCATAAAATTATGACTCTAACTAAATTTTCAAGAGACAGAACCCACAGAGGGATCCAGTGAGGCAGTTCTCCAGACCAAGGTAACCTGGAAAATAGTGGAAAAACTCAGTTACAGGGGATTAGATGGGCACCCCACCAGAGTGAAGGAACTTCAGCCTCCCCAAGGCAGCCCCAGGGTGCATGGCAGCCACAGCTCATGACATTGGAGCAATTTCCTGACCTACACCCTGGGGAGCACTGGGCACAACTTGGAAGGTCAGAGGGGAGACCTCTGCCACAGTGACCACATGAAGCCTAGCCCTCAGGGCACTCAGTGAGCAGTGGTGGCCACAGCAGACCAGATCCATTAAATGGAAGCCGGCCAGTAAGCAGGGGCCTCCCAGGCAACTGAGCCCTGAGTGCTCAGCCTACCAAACTTAGGGGAGTAGAGAGAGACTTCCAAGGTCTGTCCTCTGTACCCGGAACAGGACTCTGGGGCTCTGACCACATTCAGATCCTGATCACAGTCTAGGCCCCCCATAGAACAGCAGGACCTCTCCCGCCTCCTCAGCCCCATTGCAGAGGGGTGTGCTTGTGGTCATTCACAGCCCAGGAGGGAAGATAATGCTTCATACACTGAGATCTTTGTGGGGGGGGGGGTTTGTCCCAATAGTACTCAAAAGCTCAGGAAGCACCTCAAAACCAGGCACAGGCTGGAGAAATGAGTAAGCAGAAAAAAAGGAGGAACACCATTGAGAAATACATTGTCTATGATCTCAAGAACAATCAAAATACTCAATCTGAAGATGAGGATGTATAAGCTTCTGCATATAAAATCTCCAAGAAAATCAGAAATTGGACTCAAGCTATGACAGAGCTGAAAAAAGTTTTTGAAAATCAAGTAAGGGAAGAAAAATTGGGAAAAGAAATTAGAGAGATGCATGAAAAACATGAAGAAGAAGTCAGCAGCTTAGTCAAGGAGATCCAAAAAAAATGTTGAAGAACATAGCATGTTACAAACCATCTTAGGTCAAATGGATAAAAGTTATTGAGAAGAATGCTTTAAAAACAGAATAGGTCAAATGGAAAAGGAAATAAGAAAGTTCTCTGAGGAAAGCAAATCCTTCAGATCTAGAATGGAGCCAAAGGAAGTTTTTGCCTTTATGAGAAGTCAAGACACAATACTTCAACACTGAAAGAATGAAAAATTGGAAGAAAATGTGAAACATCTCAATGTACTATAAATAAAACCAAGAGCTATTTTTATGAAAAAAAAATTAATAAAGTTGATAAACCACTGGTCATTTTGATTAATAAAAAGAAAAAGGAAAAACAAATTGCTGCTATCATAAATGAAATAGGTGAAGTCACCACTAATGAGGAAGAAATTAAAGTAATGCTGCAGAAAAAAGTATATTCCTTTCTAACCCTATTTAATTTCCTCCATAGTTCTAACTTATCTTGGCTTTCTAACAATCCATAGTTCTAAATTATCTTGGCTTTCTAACAATCTATTTACCTCCTTAACTTCGTTCTTGTTTATTTTATGATTACATTTATCTAAATCTGAGAGCAGGAAGTTTAGGTCTTCCAGGAGTAGAGTTTTGCTATCTATGTCTTCCTGTAGCTCTTTCAACTTCTCCTCTAAGAATTTGGATGCTATAACAGTGGGTGCATACATATTTAGTACTGAAATTACTTTATTATCCTTGGTACCTTTTAGGAGGATATAGGTTTCTTCCTTATCTCTTTTAATGGTATCTATTTTTGCAACTGCTTTGTCTAAGATAAAGATTGCTTCCCCTGCTTTTTTTCACTTCAGCTGAAGCAAAATTTATTTTGATCCAAACCTTTACTTTTACTCTATATGAATCTCTCTACTTCAAATGAGCTTCTTGTAAGCAGTATATTGTAGGATTCTGTTTTTTAATCCACTCTGCTATTTGCTCATGTTGTAAGGGAGAGTTCATCCCATTCACACTCAAAGTTATGTTATAATTTTTTCCCTCCATGCTATCTTCCTTCTGTTTGTATTTTTCTCCTTTTATCCCTTTATCCATATTCCCCAGTGTTTTATTTCTGAATACCATCACCTTCAGTGTGTTTGCCCTCTCATATAAATCCCTCTCCCCTCTCTTTCCCCTTTCCCTTTTTCCCTTCTTCCCTTCCTTCTCTTAGTTCCCCCTTTTTTCTCTCCCTCCTTGTCCCCCCTCCCCTTTTTCCCTTTAATGCTTGAAAGGTAAGATAAGTTGCTTAATTAACTGAGTGTGTCAAAGTTAACTTTAAGCCAAGTCTGATGAGATGAAGATTCAGGTAATTCCTCACTTCTTCCCTTCTTTTCCATTACAATAGGTCTTTTTGTGCCTCTTGATCTAATGAGATTTATTCCATTCAGCCTCCTCCATCCTCCCATCTCCTTACTGTCCCCCCATTTTTAAGGAGGTATTGTTTTTAAATCATTCTGAGTCACAGAAAAGTTATGAGTGTTCATCACTTCTTGCTAAAGTATATTATCTCTAGCAGAGTTACAATTCTCAAGATTTATGAGACTCTTTCTTCCAAGTGGGTGAATAGCCAGTTTTGTTTTATTGGATAGCAGTTTTTTCCTTTCCTTTTTTTAACCTTTTCATGTGTCTCTTGAGCCTCCTGTTTGATGTCCAAATTTTTTATTTAGCTCTGGTCTTTTGATCAGGAAATATTGGAAGTCTCCCATTTCATTAAATATCTTTTTCCCTGGAAAAGAAGGTTCAGCTTTGCCAGATAGTGGATCTTTGGATGCATTCCAAGCTCCCTTGCTCTTCACAATATCTCATTCCAGTTTCTTGGATCCCTTAATGTTGATGTGGCCAGGTCCTGCATAATCCTTACTGTGGCTCCTTGGTATTTAAATTTTCTCTTTATGACTGCTTGCAGCAATTTCTTTTTATCTGATAGTTCTGGAATTTGGCCACAACATTCCTTGGTGTTTTCATTTTAGGATCTCTTTCTGGAGGGAATTGATATATTCTTTCAACAACTATTTTGCCCTCTGCTCCCATGATATCAGAGCAATTTTCAATCACTAAATCTTGTAATATTACATCCAAGCTTTTTTTTTTTCTCATCAATGTTTTCAGGAAGGCCTATAATTCTCAGGTTGTCCTTTCTTGATCTGTTCTGGACGTCAGTGGTTTTGCTGATAAGGTATTTTATATTTTCTTCTATTTTATGATCTTTTGGATTTGTTCACTAGAATCTTGCTGTCTCATGAAGTCATTACTTTCTACTGATCGCATTCTTTTTTAGGGAATACTTTTCTTCATTTCTGTTTTGTTAATTCTATTTTTGAAGGAGTTTTTCTTTTTTCCCAAGTGTAATTTTGAGAGAATCATTTTCTTTTTGCATTTGTCCTGTTGATGAAGATCTGAGAGAGTTATTCTCATTTTGCATTTCTCCAACTGTATTTTCCAAGGATTTGTTTTCTTGTTGCAAGGTGTTAATTTTCTCTTGAGCTTCTTTTCCCAGTTCTTCCAATTGATTTTTAAACTCCCTCCTGATTTCTTCAAGGAAGTCTTTCTGGGCTGGAGACCAATGCATATTCTCCTCAGAAGTGCTAGATCTCTCTGTGTTAGAATCTATTTCTTCTAAGTATTTCTCCATGGGTCCCCATTTTTGCTAGCCTTTCTTCATATTTCTAGGATCTTGTGTTGGGGGAAGCTGACTCTCAGATGTTTGCTTTAGAAGATCCTAGAGGTTTTGTTCACTTCGTTTAGTAATTCCAAGGGCTGGCCAGTAGGGAGGGCTGGTTACTTTCTCTGAATGGTTTTGGGCCCTCAACATCAGAGTTTGAGTTGAACTTGAATAATGTGCTGAGCCCTAGAGGAGGGAGCTAATCTCTTTCTGTTGAGTGAACTCTGTTGCCCACCCTTAGCCTGAGGGGGTGGGGAGTTTATTGTTTGTTCTGGGCAGAGGGCTCTGCTGAAAGTATGGAGCTTAGGTCAGAGGCCGAGCTGGTTGTTCTCTAGGTTTTCTCTGAAACTGTGCTGAAACTCACCCTCCCACAGCTCCTCCCCCCCAAACTAAAGTGGGATCTCAAAACTGCCACTCACCAAAGTCTCTATGGCTGAGGATGGCCCCCTGGCCTCCCCCAGCTGCTGTCCCAGTGCTGACCCCTCTGCTCTTGTCTCCTGATTCACCTGTGGTTCTCTGAGAAAGACCTTCTTGGTAGGTGTTCTTCTCCTAGCTTCTCTTTCTGGGTTTTGTGGATAGAATTTTCCTTAAGAGGTTTCTTTTATGTTGTTTTTGTGAGGAAAGAGGAGTACTTAACACATTACCTGTCTTCTCTCCACCATCTTGGCCAGACGTCCCTTAGCTTCTTTATCACCACTTCTTTTCCCAACCTTTCTCATTCTTCTTTCCCTGATCACAGGTCACAGGGTGCAAGAATTATGCGAGAAACATAACCAAAATAAAGGTCTTTGATCTCTATAATCTCATGATTATATAATCTCTGTGGCTAACTTGAATGCGACACAAGCATGGGTACTAGACTATTGCTTATAACATTTGTTCAGTGTGAAAATGCCATCAAAAAGAACTTTCATCCACTTATACATAGATCCTAAATGAGTTCTTGTTCAACACTCAATACCAAGTCCCATATAATTCCTTTTCTTGTGATATAAGTGAGTTGCCTATTTTAGAAAGCAGTCATTGCTTTTGTCCAAAAGCCTTTTTATTTTCTACATGTCCCTCCAATATCATCTCCTAATATTCATGTAGGTGTTTAGGATATCTCATTTCCACATTTCTATTGTTAGTTCTAATTTTAAGTTTCCTCAGTGACATGGAATATTTCAAATTATCCTAGGTTTTAGCATAACTCTGTTATTCTCTTCCCCTTCCCCTTCCTCCTCTTTTTCCTTCTCTCACCCCTCCCCTACTCCCTGCTTTCCTTCCTTCCTTCCTTCCTTCCTTCCTTCCTTCCTTCCTTCCTTCCTTCCTTCCTTCCTTCTCTTAATTTTTGTTCATTTTTTTCCTGTGTTGGCATGGGTTATCCAACTATGCATTTCTCTATTAACTCTTTGTCTTAGCTGAGTAATATTTTCATCATACCACTAGTGAACTTCATTGGCAAATAAACAATAGGATTACAATGAAGTATAAACTAAATTATTTGCCCTCAAAGGACTTTCAATTTATCTGGGGAGAAAAAGCAAAGGTAAAAACTGAAGTGATTCTTCGCCATCTTGTTAGATAGTTAATCTAAGTGGCAAAAAGTTGTTCCTAATTTATAATTATTCCTCTTTCCTTTAGGGTGTATGAACTGGGTGTAATGAATCCCATTGAGAAACTTCATACCACCAAATTTCTCAGGGGATTGTTACATCAAGAATTTTACCTGCTGCTAAACATTCCAATTTACTTATTTTATAATTTAGATTTCTGGTATTTGTGTATAAGCATTTCTATAATTGGGTTTGTCTTTTCTTCTGCCATTTTTTTTTACTCCAGTCATGGATTCAGAAGATGAGTTAACTGTGTCATCCTAATTTTTCTTTGTCATCATACTTTGCCCTAATCTCTCTAGAAAATCATGATACAGTGAAAAGAGCAGTGAATTTTGAATCAAGATCCTCACTCTGTAACTTCCTATATGTATGCTTCTCACCAAGTTATGTAAACTTCTTGAACCATATATTTTTATCTACAAAATGTAGGTGAAATATATTACCTGACAATAGAATTGTGATGAGGAAAGCCCTGGGCAAATCTTTTAGTAATAGATTTGTGAACCTTAATCAATTAGCAACCTAAGCCTTTACCAAACTTAACTAAATAAAAAGCTCTGCTTTTTGATTTTTGCAATGTAAAAGCTTATTTTTTCTGTGCTTCAGTTTTCTTACATATATATGATAAATATTGTGTTATATATCTATTAGTACATACGTTCTAATTTGATTGTGACGATCAAATGAAGTAGCATATGTAAAGCATTTTACAAACCGTAAACTACTTTTGCAGCTTAGGATATATAAATGGGAATTACTTGAATGTTTCAATATTTAAACAAGAGACCCATGTTGAGGTCATATGAATCCCATTTTTGGTCTATAAGTTCTATTTATTTCAACACAATATATTCCTTCCTCTGATATTCTCTCTCTCTCTCTCCCTCACTCTCTCCCTCACCTGCTAAATAAACGTTAAATATTTTTGTTCAAATAATTTCTTTGGTTCTGCTATTGTATATGAAAGAAATCCAAAAGGTCCTATACTTCTGATTGCATCATTAAAATTGTTCAATTATTTTTCTTTTTAATTTTCAATTTCATTTTTTATCTTTATGATGTAGATTAAGAATAACTGAGACAGAAAGATAAGAGCAGAAATGTGAAATTAAGATATCAAAAATGGTTGGGGAGTAAGGGAAGAGGAAGATGAAAAGAAAAAGGTAAAGATGTGAATGGCTAAGATTAAGAGAATATTTTAACATAGAAAGCAGTGATGAGTCCCTGAATGGATGACATTTTCCATCCAGGTCAAAAAATAAAAGAAATAAAAAACAAAAAAAAACACTGTTTAGTTTTATGAACCCATGTTAATGGTTAGAAAACTTAAAGGTAAGAGGTCATTTAATTTAGCCAAATCAGGTAATGGAAATCAAATAAAATTAAATGAAATTCACTATTCCACTGACACTTTGAAGTTTTTCTTTTTTAAATAGCATTTCTTCCACCACCCCCCTCCCCTTCCCACCCAAAGATTAGAGCCCTTAAAAGATTCTGTGGACCAAAAAATTCATTCCCTGGTGACCAGGCTTCTGGAAATGAACCTCTCTGAACCAGTTAGACTAGTACTCCAGAGACAGGCAGAGTTCATCTGAAGCCCAGAACTGATGCCTTCCTAGGCTAGTTAGACATTTATTTCAGAGCTTATGCTCCACTGGCTCCCCTCCATGCCACAAAGAGATATTGAAATGAGAACCATCATTTTGGAGGAAAGTAGAAAAGCTATATCTGGTCAAATTTCAACTTTACCTTGACCTATCCTCTTTTCTGCAATCAGTAAATTCATTGGTATTTGATAGATTACTGGTTGCTATTAAAGGATTCATTTTTTAAAGTTGTCATTTGCATATAAGGGTATCATTAAGGCAAAAGGAAAATACAAAGAAGTTACTGTACAAGTTGTGTATGTTTTGGATCCACTCATCAGCAATTTTGCCAAAACCCCTGCAGATTTTTATTGTTGTGGGTAGTGGGAATCAGGAAAAATTGATGATATGTAAGCCAAATTGGCTTGAAATTGAATGCTTTCCAAAGTATTTTCTTTTGCATAAGATGTCATTGTACTTTAAAGCTCACTTCAGATAAGGATCTGTTTCGGTAATCCTTTCTTGATGGGTAAGTATGAAATATACTAATTTGAGGCTTTGACTACCATGCTTCACATGTCAGAAACTTAATGATTCTTTAAGAAGTATTCCATTGAAGAGTTAGATGATTCACAGAAGATTATAAAAGAAAAACCCTGAGTCTGAGAGGGATAATTTGACTTCATGGAAACCAAATGGGGGAAGCTTCCTTGTCCCTTCAATCTCATCCGTGGGCTTATCTAATCCATTTGACTGTGGATGGTTGGCCTGACATGACTTCAGATTAGTTTAGTAGGAATTAAAGTGGCATGAAGTGTATAAATCTGTAAATTTGCAGGCGCAAACATGCTTAGGAATTCATTCATTTATTTATTTGTTTTGAGGGTTGGGAGGACAGGAGGAAGTTAAAAGTAAACTCTGGGTATATTTACAAACAAGGGTCATTCTTTGAGAAATTCTATCCCCAACAGAAACAGGGAGAGCTGTGGAAAGTAAATGTTCTTGCCCCTCCCTTCAACCCACGGGGCCACTTGATTTGTGCCCAAATAAAGCAGGCATTTGGCATGAAGCTGTGTGGTCTGGCGGGATGTCTGCATAATGTCCGCAGAATTGGAATGGCCAGGAGAGGCAGGTCAAAGGCAGCCAAGTGATGATATCACACCCATAAAAACTCATCATTGGTGACACACAGAAAACACTTGGAGAATTGCTTTTGTTTATTGAAAATTTATAGAGACATTTTTCAGCTGAGTTTTCATGCCATGGCATGTTTCAGTGTTTATATCTTTTCTATTAATTGTTTCCTTTCCAAACACACACACACACACACACACACACACACACACACACAAAGACCACTAAAATCAACTGGGCATCATGGGCACATTTTGAAAGTGACTAAAGGTCTACCTTTAGATGAAGGTATGAAACTTGTATATGTTTAATATACATGTACAGGGTGTTTCCTCCCCATCTTGTCCCTGGCTTCCCTCCCCCTACCCCAATAGAATATAAAATATTTGAGACCAAGTCTTGCTTCAGTTTTTTTCCCCTCTATATTTATTAATGCTTGTTTAGTTGAACTAAATTAGACTGAGAAATAATCAAGTTGGACATTTAATCACAGACTCTTGCAATGACCTCCCAATTGCCTCTCTCTCTCTCCTTGCCACCAGTCTCTCATTTCTCTTTTCTGTCCTCCACACAGCTGCCAAAGTGATTTTCCTTAAGTGTAGACTGGAAGGAGGTGGTGTTGGGTGGGGAAGAAGGGAAAGTGAAAGGTTAGGAATGGTGTAAAACACAATATGACTTTGCATATGTGCCTACTTTTTCTTGAGGTCACTTTTTTTCCCCCAGAAGACCATAAAGCAAACTTGAGAAGATCTGAGGTAAATGACAAGGAATTATGGAAAACGTTTTCTAATAATAAGGTGACCTTGCCTAGGATTTAGAATTTTCTACTGTACTATTGAACTTCAGACACAAGTTAAGGTGACTTGTTTATGGTGTGGTCTATTAATGGATTGGGAAAGGGACAAAATCCACAAAGCCACTAAATTATATTTTTTACATATCAATAAGCAATAGGATGAGAATGATGTTGGATACCTGAAATCAGGACACAGAAGGAAAGAAAGTAAAAATCTCTTGAGAAATGGATATGGGAGAAATATATATGAGAATAAGAAAGATGATTTTTACCTTGTTTAGAAGGTATACTTTTTTATTTTTGCTTAACATAAAAATAATGTTTTCTGTTTCTGCCACTTTCATTTCTGGCTATACTTTATCCATCCCTGACCATGCACACCCATTCAATGACATTTCCTTTGTAAGAGAAAAAAATAATTAAATAAAACCAAATGCTCAATCAAATGCACATTCTTCTGTACTCGTAGTTGCCCACTCTCCAAGGAAAGGAGAAAGATAGATTTTTTTCCTCTTTTGTCAAGAACAAAGATTTATTACTATAACACGGGACAAGTCATTTAACCTCTATTTGTCTCAGTTTCTTCATCCATAAAATGGGGAAAATAATAACACCTATTTCCCAGGGTTGTTATAAATATCAATTGAAATAATAACTGTAAATAATTATAAATGACAAATAATTATAAAGTCAAAAAATAATTGCAAGCAATTGTAAATAAAATTATAAAATTGTGTAATTTTATAAAATTAAATATTGTAAATTATGATGTCTTTCATATATTATATAAACGGCACTTATTCTTATTATACAACTTTTTACTTTTCTTTGGTGTTCTTTGCATTTATATTGTGGTATACCATATCCTACCACATTGTGAAAAAAAATGTTCTCTAAAAGGCAGAGTACCTTTTAATTTCAGAATCAACTCCTTAATTTTTTATTTGACTGCTTTCTTTCTGAATTGTACATTCACCCTGAGAAATTCATATTTTTAAGCTCTTGGTGGATCCCCCAGATAGGGTAGAAGAAAAAAATCAGTAAGTGGCAAGGTGACCTGTTGAAAGTAAGTTTTCATTGTACTTACTCTTCAATAACTGCTGACGTGCTTGGGTAAGTGTGTTTCTAATTAGCATGTCAGATTGGCTCACATCAATAACATGGCATGAGTTCAAGGCATATAACTCAGGGCACTGGTGTGTGGAGGGAGCTGCAATTAGGGAAGCGCCCATGTACAGTCATGACTGCCCCTTAGGAGAGATTAGAAAACCAAAAGACACCAAAGGGAGGCTCATATGAAGAAATCATGTGTGAAGTCAGCAGCTGTTTCTCACCCTCCACATCCAGAGCCTGATGCTTCAGAGGAAGAAGATTCTTTAATTCTCTTGGAGGTAGCTATTATGGACCAGTAATATGAGGTGACTGCCATTATCTGTAATTCACATTAGATCTTGTTATGGAAAAGAACTTGGGATCCAGAAATCTTTACTCAGAAGTTTAGGACCAGAGTTGTTGATGCTTTGCCTTTTATGAATCACAAAACAATTTTAAAAATTCTGTCCATTTGTATTAGCTAAAGAGCCCTTCTATCAAAGTAGGGGTGATTGGAGCACAGTTGAAGGAAAGAAAGTGGCATTCAAAAGGTGTTTTGATTATTATTATTGTCATATTTCATTTTATAGAGGGAAAACCTGCATCTAATAATAACAATAATATTGATACTTTGATATTTGTGTATAACATGAATGTTTTCAAAATGTCTCAAAAGACATATTATGCCTTTTGAGCTTCACAACATCCCTGTGAGGTAGTTCCCCTAGGTATCGTGCTCCTCTGACATATTAGGAAATTGGGTCTTTGAGAGGGCACTTGATGTACCTGTAGTCACAAAGCTAGTGAGTGTTCAGGGTTAAATCTAAAGTTAGATCTTCTTAGTTTCAAGTACTACTCTTTATTCACTACACTTTCCCTGCTGTTTTCCTGAACAAATTCCTTATGATGAATGTCCCATTATTTAAGAAAAGAAAAGAAAAGAAAGCCTATCACTGGGATAGCAATAGGTAGATGGATCATGACTGTCATTAAAGTCCTATAATATAAAACTGAAGTTTCAGATTCCTCATTGGTAAAATAAGGGAGATAGTCAAGATCGTCTTTTAGATCTTTTCAAGTTCTATATCTCTGAACGTATGATAACTGGGGTACAATGGAAAAGATACTAGATTTGGAGTTAGAGGAACTGAGTTCAAATCCCGAGTCTTCTATAGACTAACTACCAGTTAGTCCACAAGTCCCTTGTCCATTCTGGGTCTCAATCCTTCATCTTTAAAATGAAAAGGTTGGGCCAAAATAATGGAAAAAAACAATCAGGAAATTACTTGAGCTCTCTCCAGAAACAACCTTAAATCAAACCTCTAAACAAATTCTGGAGTGACAGAACCCTCAATAAGCTGAAGAGAAACACTTTTCCAGATTAAGATAATTTAAAAGGTCTTCAGGAAAGGTTTATATTATTTAGGCGATGAGAATGATGATGTCTGTCCTTTATTCTCAAAGAATACCATGACTTCAGGGAGGTGATGTCATGACATGTACATGAATTGGACCAGGATAACTGGAGATTGCCCTAAATGTGAGGCAATTAGTGTTAAATGACTTGCCCAAGGTCACATAGCTAATAAGTGTCTGAGGCTGAATTTGAATTGAGCTTCTTTTGACTCTCAGGCCACCTAATTATCCACTTTGGGAAAAAGGGGAACAAAGCCCAAAGCAGACACTGTCTGGGTAAGCCAGTGGGACCTAGTCAAAGCACAGATCATCAACCAAGCCTCCTTGGTCTTGGATCAGCAGACTAGTGACACAGTAGGCCAGTTCTAGCACCAGCAGAGAAAGCAAACTTTCAGTCAGAGAACCCCTAATGCAACAGATGTGACAAGGCTGGTCATCCCAATGCAGCAGGCAAATCATGAGCACCTGAGCAACATCCCAGTGGAGAAAGCCAGTGACCAGGACATCAATCCCCAGCAAAAGATGCTTGGTGCAGTGCTCCTTGTTCCCCTACTGAAGAGCTCAAATTTAAATGATTAATAAAAACATGCAAAAAAGAATTCTGATAAAGGAAAACAATTATGGTGAGAGAGAAGAACATAACACAAATTCAGAAGAGCACAACAGTGTTGTAATGCCTATATATGAAGCCTCAAAAAGGAATATGAATTGGTCTTTAGTCCAAAAAAAACCTTATTGTAAGAGGTCAAAAAGAATTTAAAAATCAAATAAGAGTGGTAGAAAAAAATAATGGAAAATAAATGAGATCTATGCAAGAAAAAGTCAATAGCCTGGGAAAGAAAAGACCAAAATTGTCTGAAGGAAACAATTCCTTAAAAAATACAATGGCCAAATGGGGGGAAAATCCATTGAAGAAAACAACTCCTTAAAAAGTAGGATTAGTCGTAAAACTGTGCATACCCTTTGATCCAGTAATAACATTATTAGTCAGTATTCCAAAGAGATCATAAAAAAGGGAAAGAGACTCACATATATAAAAATATAACAGTTCTTTCTGTAGTGAAAATTGAGGCGATGTCCACCAGTTGGTGAATGACTGAACAAATCGTGATATTTGAATATGATGTAGTGCTATTGTTCTCTAAGAAATCATGAATGGGTGGATTTCAGAAAAACCTGGAAAGACTTACATGAATTAATTAATGCTGAGTAAAGTGAGCAGAACCTAGAAAATATAGTAGACACTAACAACAACATTGTGTGATGATAAATTATAACAGTCTTAGCCCTTCTCTGCAGAACAATGATCAAAGAAAATTCTAAAGGATTTGTGATGAAACATGGCTTTCACATCCAGAGAAAGAACTGTGGAGTCTGTCTGAATGTAGGCCAAAGCATACTTAAAATTTGTTTTGTGCACTGTGTTTTTTTTTTCCTTCTCATGGTTTTTTTCCTTTTGCTCATTAATCACAATATGATTAATATGATAATATGTTTAACATAGTTATACATGTAAAACCTATATCAGATTACTCACTGTCAAAGGGAGGGGAAAGGAAGGAAGAAAAAATATGACACTCGAAATTTAAAAGAAAAATATGTTACTAAAAATTAAAAGGAATTTTTTTTTTATCAAGACAATGGGTTAAGTGACTTGCCCAAGATCACACAGCTAGGCAATTATTACGTGTTGGAGGCAGGATTTGAACTCAGGTCCTCCTGACTCCAGGGTCAGTATTCTATCTACTGTTCCACCTAGCTGCCCCTAAATTAAAAGAAATTTAATAGAAAATTTAAAACCATCTCTGTTGTAGTTGGAGTATAAAAAAGCAGATTTTTTTATATAAAAATAGCAGAATTGGTCAAATAGCAAAGGAGGTATGAAGTAAATTAACTGAAGAAAGTAATTCCTTTTCTTTTTTTAGATTTTTGCAAGGCAAATAGGGTTAAGTGACTTGCCCAAGACCACACAGGTAGGTAATTATTAAGTATCTGAGGCCAAATTTGAACTCAGGTAATCCTGACTCCAGGGCTGGTGCTCTATCTACACTGTGCCACCTAGCCACCCCAAGAAAGTAATTTCTTAAAAATTAGAATTGAGTAAGTGGAAACTAATGACTCTGTGAGACATCAAGAATCAGTCGACAAAATCAAAAGAATGAAAAAAACAGAAGAAAATATGCAATACCTTACTGGAAAAACAACTGACCTGGAAAATAGATCCAAAAGGAAAAGTCAGGATAAAAAAAAGAATCTGCATAGTTTCTTTTAAGAAATTATCAAGGAAAACTGTTCTATATTCTAGAACCAGGGTTAAGGTAGTCATTGAAAAAAAACCCCACTGATTACTTCCTGAAAGAGTTCAGAAATGAAAACTCCAAGGAATATTGTAGCCAATTTCCAGAATAATGAGGTCAAGGAGGAAATAATACAAGCAGCCAGAAAGAAACAATTCCAATATTAAGGAGCCATACTCAGGATTAAATAAGACTTAGCAGATAGTACATTACAGAATCAGAGAGCTGAGAATATGATATTATAGAAGGCAAGACTCAACTACCCAGCAAAAGTGAACATAAACTTTCAGGAGAAAAGATAGGCTTTCCGTGAAATAAAGGACTTTGAAATTTTTTCTGACAAAAAGACCAGAGCTGAACAGAAAATTTGATCTTCAAATACAAAACTCAAGAGAAGAATAAACAGGAAATAAACAGGAAAGAAAAAAACCAACATTTTATTCAAAAACTTAAACTGTTTACATCCCTACATGGGAAGATGATACTTATAACTCTTAAAAACTACATCTCTATTAGGGCAGTTAGAAGCAGAATACATAGAATACATAATTTGACTTTGATGTGACAATATAAAAAATATTAAGGGGTTTAAAAATTTAGTCTACTGGCAGAAAAGAAAAGGGGTCAATAGAATAGGGTAAATTTCATCACATGAAGAGTTACAAAATTTTTTTTATTGTAGAGGAAAAGAAGGGAGAGTGTAAACAATGTTTAAACCTTACTCTTATTGGATTTTGCTCAAAAAGGGATAACTCACTCATTTGGTTATAAAAATCTATCTTATTCTATAGAGAAGTAGAAGGGAAAGAGGAAAGAAATAGGAGTGGATGGGTAATGCTGATAGAAAGGAGGGCAGAATGGAGGACAGAAATAGGAAGGGAAAGATGAAACAAAAAGGTGTGCAGATGGTAGGAAGTGGTTGTCAGAAGCAAAATATTGGTGAGAAGGGAGAGAAAGGAAAGAGAAAAGTATAATCAGGGTGAAAAGTAGGCTGGAGAGAAATATAGATTTAGTATTAATAACTGCAAATGTGAATGTAAATAGGATGCATTTTCCTTTAAAACAAAGTAGATAGCAGAGTGTATTTAAAAACTAGAATCCTACAATAGGTTGTTTACAAGAAACACATTTGAAGCATAGAGTTACACACAGAGTAAAGGTAAAAGGTTAGAGCAGAATATATTATGCTTCAACTTAGTTTTAAAAAAGCAGGGGTAGCAATCTATATCTCAGAAAAAGCAAAAGCAAAAATAGATCTATTTGAAAGAGATAGGGAAGAATTGCAGTATTGTTAAAATGTGTCACAGACAATGAAAGCTATATCAATATAAACATATGCACCAAGCAGTATAGCATCCAAATTCATAGTTAAATGAGATACAGGAAGAAACAGACAACAAAACTATACTAGTAGGGGGCCTCTACCTTACTCAGAACTAGATAAAACTAACAACAAAATATGTAAAATTTTAAATAGTTGAATATAATTTTGAAAGTTAGATATGATAGACCACTGGAAAAAATTGAATGGGAATAAAAGGAATATGCCTTTTTCTCAGTGGCACATGACTCATGTATAACAATAAATCATGAATTAGACATAAAATCTTAACAATCAAATACAGAAAGACAGGAATATTAAATGAAACCTTTGCAGATGATGAAGCAGTAAAAAATATGTGTAATAAAAAGTCAAGAAAAGATAGACCAAAACTTAATCAGAAACTAAGCAACCTAATCCTTAAGAATGAGTGGGTTAGACATCATAAAAAATAATTTCTTCAAAGAGAATGACAATAATTAGACACAATGATAAAACATATGAGATATAACCAAAGCATTTCTCAGGGGAAAATTTATTTTTCTAAATACTTATAAAATAAAATAGAGAAAGAGGAGATCAATGAACTATGCATGCAACTAAAAAAGCTAGAAAAAGAGAAAATTAAAAGTCCCCAATTAAATACCATTTAAAAAATTTTGGAAAAAATCAAAGCAGAAATTAATAAAATTAAATTTAAAAGCATTAAACTAATAAATAAAACTAAGAGTTTTGAAAAGATAACCCATAAATATTTAATCTTTTGGTTAATTTGATTTTAAAAAAGAAGAAAACTAAATTACAAATCTGACAATCTAATGAAAAAGATGAATATTTACAAAATGTAAATTGTCCACATTAACAGAAGAGGAAATAAATACTTAAATAAATCAAAAAAAGAAACTGAACAAGTGATAAGTTAACTAAGTAAATATCTTCAGGACCAGATGAATTTAAAAGTGAATTCCACTGAACATTTAAAGAACAATTATTCCCAATACTATGTAAATTATTTGAACCAGTTGAAGGAATCAAAACTCTCTGTAGTCAGATGAAAAATGCTCTCACTATTGCTTTGAGAAATGCAAATTAAAACAACTCTGAGCTACCAACTCACATCTCTCAGATTGATTAATACAAAGGAAAAGGAAAATAAATGTTAGAGAAGACGTGGGAAAATTGGAACACTAATGCATTTTTTGGTGGAGTTGTGAACTATTCCAATAATTCTGGAGAGCAATGTGGAACTTTGCCCAAAGAGCAATCTAAATGTGCTTGATCTTTGATCCAATGATACCACTTCTAGGTCTGTATGCCAAAAAGATAATAAAAATGGGAAAGGACCCATATGTATAAAAATATTAATAGAAACTCTTTCTGTGACAGCAAGAAATTGGAAGTTGGGGGGATTACTCAACAAGGTATAGTAAATGAATGATATGGAATAATATTATTCTATAATAAATAATGAACAGGGATATTTCAGTAAAACCTAGATCTACTTGAGCTGAAACTGAAGGAAGTCAATGGAACCAAGACATTGTACACTGTAACAGCAATATTGCGCAATGATCAACTCTATTAGAGCCTGTTCTTTTCAACAAGAAAATAATTCAACACAATTCCATAAGACTCATGAGGGAAAATGCTGCCCACAATGAGAGAAAAAAATTAAGGAGTCTGAATACAGATAGAAACATACTATTTCCACTTTTTTTGTTGTATTTTCCCCCTTTGTTCTGATTTTTCTTTCATAGCATAATTAATACAGAAATATGTTGAACATGATTGTACTTGTATTATCTATTTCAGATTACTTGTAGCAGGAAGGGGAGAGAAAGAAAGGAGGGAGAAAAATTTGAAACTCAAAATGTTATAAAAATGAATTCTAAAAACTATCTCTCCATGTATTTGTGAAAAAAATAATACTATTAAATGGAAATAATAAAATGAAAGATTGAACCAGATGGGCTTCAAAGATTCCCTCTGGCTTAAAAAATCCTATAATTCTAAATCCATCTTTATTAGTTCTGACATTTCAACTTTTAAGGCAGTCAGGAAGCATAGGTGAATGCATATATGTAGGTACTGATGAGTGTAGTTTTAGTGTTGGGGCTCATTATAGATTCTGTACAGGCATATTGGGATTTTTCTTTTGTGCATGCCTCTTGCATTTTATTATCTTTAAAACTACTCTAGGTGAGTTATGATTTGGCTGCAAGTGTAAAGGGAGAAAAAGCTTATATTGCTGGTTAAGCTATTAGATATTTTCTTCCAGATATGGATTATAAATCCACCTTTGTGGTTATGAACTCAAATTTTTTTTCTTGCCTTGGGCCATTGAATTTCCTGTCAAGTCTAGTCAACATGATTTAATTATCCTTTTGTAGTATGCTCAGATTTTTTCTTTGGGGTTCTTATCTACTATCTACTGAAAATGATGTCCTTGCCTCTGTGATAAGTTTGTATTATTTTAGTGTTTCAATTTTTTAAAGGAAATATCTATGTGTGTAGTGTGTATATGTATCTAAATATGTGTGCATAAATTCTATATTATTATATTATTGTTGCTTGCTCATTTCATTTGTGAACAACACTTTGTGACCCCATTTTGATCTTTCTTGGCAAATAGTGGAGTGGTTTGCCATTCACTTTTTCTCCTCATTTTACGGATGAGAAAACCGAGGAAAACAGGAATAAGTGAATTTTGCCCAGGGCCACACTACTAGTGTCTGAGGTCAGATTTGAATTCAGGAAAGTTAAGTCTTTCTTTCTTCAAGCACAGTGCTCTATACACTGCACCACCTAACTGTGCCATACAAGGATATAATGAGATATATGTAAATATATATATATATATATATATGTATACATTATATTATAAGCTTATGTAAATACATATATTCATATAATAACAAATTATATTAACATTATAATAGGAAAGTTGCTATGCTGTTTTATGTTATATTATATTCATTTAAATTGTTACATGTTGCATATCACATATCTCATATCATATCATCACATAACATCATAGATTACAAATGCCAATGATTAATAAATCCTTATCAATAATCAATTCATCTATCCATCCATCCATTCAATATTGATATATTATAATGGAAAGAATTTATATTTAGTACCCCTTTTCTGAAACTTGCTAGTAATGTGACTATAGAGAAATTATTTAATCCCTCTGAGCCTCTGGTCCCTCATCAAAAAAGCAGCAATCATATACTCATAGTATTCACAGAGTATTGTTGCAAGAGGCAGATACTACCTCAACGCCAGGTAAGACATGCCTACTATTAAGGGATAATGATCACTTCTTTGAAGTAATGTTTCTTTTTACAACTTTTTTTTAGGTTTTTTCAAGGCAAATGGGGTTAAGTGGCTTGCCCAAGACCACACAACTAGGTAATTATTAAGTGAGACCGGATTTGAACCCAGGTACTCCTGACTCCAAGGCCAGTGCTTTATCCACTATGCCACCTAGCCACCCCGAAGTAATGTTTCTTGATGCTTTTGAGTATACAGAGAAAGCAACCCTATCAAGCACCTCATCACTATAGCCTTACTCCATTACCTCAATTGTGCATGAAGGTACCCCTGGTGGTGTGAAGAATATGCTACTGGACCAAAAGGTCTGGCTCCAAGAAAAATCTGAATAAAAAATTCTTTGTTGTCAGGGTCCCAGGCTAGTTAAGTATTGACAGACTTACTGATGCCTGAACCCAGAATTGAAAGGAGGAAAAAGAACTATTTGGATTTCATTTGGAACACAGTTCTTTCAACATGTTCAGGCTCAGCCTTGATACCTATACACCAAACCTTTGAAGGCTCCAATATTTTCCTATTTCTGGTTTCATTGACTACTATAACTTGTGCAGATTCAAAATGGTAGCTGACCTAATGAGTGTTAAAGAGAATTATGGTGAGCATCAAGTAGGCTGCAGCTTATTATCACAGATGATTCTTATGAAAGAAGTGTCAAAGATATAGGATCAAGGAAAGGTACAATTGGAAATGAAGGTGGGTCATTCTTGTGAGGAGAGAATGGTAATTGCAGGGTTGCTCTTGTAGCTATTAAATGAGAAAAGACCTACAGCAAGGCCTCTGTTTATTGATTAGATCTTCTAAGAATTATTTATAGGAAGACACAGACAACAATCATATAGAATGAAAAAAATGTTAATTACTATGGTGAGATATGAGGAATGAATCAGCACTTTTGGAGGAAATACCCATACCAATGAGATTCACAGTTCCATAAGATTATCTCACATTACAGAAGTCACCAATATTATCCAACTCTGATACATCATCATGGCATGGAATTACCAGAAGATTCTTGGAGTGTTATATCTCAGAATACAACCTATGGAATGTTGCTCCCTGGTTTTTAGTCATGTCCTTCTCTTGGGGTTTTTTTTGGGGGGGCAAAGATACTGGAATGATGTCATTTCTTTCTCTAGTTCATTTTACAAATGAGGAAACTAAGGCAAATGGTTAAGTGATTTGTCCAGATCATGCAGCCAGCAAGTATCTTAAGACAGAACTTAACTCAGATAAATGTTTCGAACTTCAGACTCAATATTCTAATCATTATACCAGCTAGCATGGAGTAAAGGTCCTCCCAAGATGAAAAAAGATAAGAGAGGGAGTGTAGGGAGGAGATAGGAACAAGATTTTTAAAAGTGTGTGCTATGTATTAGATGTTATACTAAATACTTTGCAACTTTTTTTCTTACTCAATTCTCACAACTCTGACAAGTAGTACTGTTATTATTATCCCCATTTTATAACTGGGAAAACTGAGACAGACAGAGGTGACTTACCCAGAGTCATAAAACATGTGTCTGAGGCTGGATTTGAACTAATATCCATGATTTCAGGCCTAGTGCTCCATTTACTACCTGGCACATTAGGATTTATGCCTGTAGTCTGAGCACCAATCCTGACCATTACCTGGCTCATTACCAGGTTGACCTTAGGTTAGTGGATTTGGGGGCTGCAACAATTCGTAAGGATTCTCAAATAAGTCCCTGAGATGTTGCACTGTAAAGTATCCAAACTGACAATACAGATTGTAGTTTTGATCTTTTAATCTCAGAAAGATTGAAAAAATGTGTAAAACTCAATGTTGGGGTTACTATACAATTAATTAAGAGACTCCTTCGTGCAATGCAAAGATCTCCATCTGGTAATGGAGTTAGAAGACTTGACTGAGTCTTGGCTATGATGCTTACTAGCAAAGTGATCCTTTCATTCAGTCAAACAATGAACCTATATTAAAAGATTTAGTTAAATATGGTAAGAAACTGTAGAGTTCCCTGTGTAAGATCCCTTGTTTGTCCACGGGGTTACAAAGAAAACAAAAAGGAAATTCCCTGCCTTCAAGGGCTTTCATTCTATTTTAAGAAAACAAGATATATTCATTTAAATCAATAGAAAATAAAATGTAGCCCGGGTTTAAACTTCTATATAATTGCTTAATCTCTGAACTTCAGTTTCTTTATGTTTAAAACAGGGATAATAATGTCCATAGCATCTCATCTATAGGATTATTGTGAAGAAAATGCTTTATAAACTTAAGGAATTATAGGAATAGAAACTAATTGCTGTTCATGGAACTTAGAGTCTAAAAGAGGAAGCATGTTTAAGTGAAATGGAAGGAAAAATAAATGAATTACTCATTGGATGATGACTCTTTGCTCAGACCCTTAGCCTGGGGTGCTTCATAGAGATCATGGTAACAGACTTTCTGAATTGGTGAACATCTGTACAATTGTCTCTGTTAAGAATCAAATCACAAATGGCTTCCCTATCGTTGACATAGCACAATATGAGGTTTGTTTATTTTTAAAGCCTCACCTGTCAACATCTTTGAAAGCTTATCTCTGTTGATTGGAAGGGAAATTGGAATAACAGATATCAATAGAGCAGCATGAAAACAATACCTGAAGTCCCCAAAGTTGAATTCATAGAATAGGTAAACATTAACATCTGGTTTACTCTATGTGTAATAATGACGTTAATTTAATCACCTCCATCATCATGACATCATTGTCAACATCACCTTTTCTAGCAATATACAACAACCACATATGTTTGCTGAAACACATGTTTCTATTGAGCTTTAAGGTCTATAAAATACTCTAGACATAGCAACTCAGGAAGTATTACTATTTCTATTTTTTTTTAAATGAGGAAACTGAAACTCTCATTTGGTGTCCAATTTTGAAGTTTAAATTACAATCCAAGTCAAAAATTCCTAAATAGCAAAGTTGCATTTTGTAATAAACAAATATACAATAGACATACAATGACAGATTGGAATTCTGAGAACTTATAGCATCTGAGGATGTATTTTTCAAATAACCACTGTCAGAGAAAGGGTTAGGGCTGGGGAGGAGGGTGGAACCACTTGGGGTAGAAATGATATTCTGGGTTGCCCCAAGGTTTATGTATTGTTCAAAGTGACCACCAATAGGAAGCAACTTGCATCTCAGTCAGATGGAGAAAATGGGTGTGAAATGGCTGTGGGGGTAGGGCAGAGGATGGGATTTGGAGCCTGGGGTGTAAATGAGACTGGCAGTACCTATTACAGTTGCCATCAGGAGCCAGGAGCTGGGGCATGGGTAGGCATTTAGTGAAGGCAAAAATTATTTTTTGTGAATTATCAAAATTCTCTTCATATTTTTGACATAAACACATCAGAGAATTTTTTAAAGCCTCACCTGTTAAGACTTTTGAAAGCCAGTCTTTCCTGATAGTGGGGAGGAAGATGTTTCTGGCACCTTTTAAATTTAATTCTGTGGAGTAAATACCCCATCTGCTTCACAGTAGAGTTCCTCATTTACTTTTACTAAATGAAAATTTCCAAGAAACCCTCAAGTTTAGAGAATTTTTTGATCTTCTCACTATGGAAAGCATATACTCTGAGCTAGAGAGTGAAAAAAAACCAATTGTATATTACAATATAAAACTAATAAAAACTCATTTTCCAACTCATGGATTTTGCAAAACTTGTTTTGGTTGCTTTGGATAAATAACATCATTTATTAGGGACTTCTTCTCTATTTGTATGCTTCAATATTTATTTAAATACTCTTTGGATATTGATGTACCCTAATCTACCAGTGTCAATTGGTCACTATTTCCTTTTTTTGAAGATGAATTGAAATAATTTTTAAATGTAATGAAGAGCCTTCCTCAATTCTCCAGACTCTCCTCCCCCCAACATACATAATTTCTATTTGCTTTAGGACTAGAAGATGAGGAGGTGGGTTTGCATTTGCCATTTATCAGCTTCAAGGCCCAGATGGCTGTCACTAGGGTCTGGAGTGACCAGCACTCATTCATTATAGCCTTAGCTGCAACAGATTTCATTGACTCACCTGCTGCTGAGTTGCTTTTGACTATAACCCCCACCCCTCTCCTTCTACTCCTGTTCTTTTATTATTTCCTTGGCACCTCTGCCATTGTGTTGAGGGTTGTCTGAGACTAAGAATGATGTGAGATGTGAGGAAATTGGATCTGAGTCTGTTTACTGTCCCAGCACACATGCTACAAATCTTCTCAACCTGGCAAGCTCAGTCTAATAGTCTGCATTTCGAGGTCAGAGAAGAGGACTTTAACTCTGTGGTGTCCAGTCAAACCAAGAAGAGGAAGAAATTTAAGGGATTTGGGATTCATAGACTATAATTACTGGAAAAGGGTTATGGTGATAATTAATCAGGAGTTCTTAGTATGTCTATATGAATTTTATTTTATTCTTTGGACAACTCATTTCAATATAATTTGACTCTCATAATCATGTGTTTTATTTTATGCACAATTTTTTTTTCCTGAAGGAGTTCATAGGTATTACAGACTGCCAAAGGAGACTGTTATAAGGAAAACGATTAAGGATCCTTGATCTAGCTAACTTAATCATTTTAGTAATAAGGAAATTGAAACCCTAATCAGTTAAGAGACATTTTAATGGTAGTACAACTAGTAAGGGATGAAACAAGGTGGAAAGGTTGCTAAATTTGGAATCAAAAGATCTAGTTTTAAATCCTAGCTTGACTACTTAGTACTGGTATATTTTTGACAATTCACTAAATCGTATTGGACTCCAATTTCCTTACCTTTAAAAACAAAGGAACTGGGCAAGGTGGCCCCTGCTAGATGATCCCCTTATGGTTATCAGAAGAACTGAGATTTGAACCCAAATCTTTTGACTCAAAACACAACATATTCAACATGTTGTCACTCTGCTCTGTAATCTTTGAGCATGGAACTGTGCCTCACCTCTATATGTGGGATCTAAAGCTCAAATTTCTAAAGATCCTTGCAGAGCTTGATCTCTGTCATATTTTGATTAAGCAAGTCACAGAACCTCAGGTTTCTCATCTAATAAATGGGAATTATAATTGTTGAGCTACCTATCTCACTGGGTCACTTGTAAGGAAAGTGCTTTTTCATCTTTAATATGCATAATGAATGTAAACTCTGATTACTGTTACATTATCCAAAGCTCTTCTGAAAAAAAATCTGGCATGTTTGGAATACCCTTTTCTCTCACCTCTGCTTCTTAGAATTCCTAATTTTCTTCCAATTTCAACTCAAAGACTATCTTGCAGTGAAGCTCTTGTGATCCCCTCCAAAACTGGCTCCAAATTACATTGTAGTTATTTTGAATATATTTAATATGTGTGATATATATGTGTATGTGTAATTGTGTAAATATATGGGTGTGTTTATAAGTTATAAACTCCTTGAGGGCAGGATTTTGTCCATGTGTATATGTCCTTAGCTTAGTTCCTAACATGTTGAAGGTTCAGAATAAAAGCTTATTGATTTATTAATTGAACAACCCCTTTTGGTGATATGAAAGGAACTAGGAACCAAAATATTAATTATTTTAATGATTTAATACATGCCTATTGGCCATTCTCAGCCCTGCAAGTGATAATTCCTTCATCTGTCTTTGAGAGTTTATCAACAAAGTTTTAAGTAGAAGGAGGCTGGAGGTGAGAGAATGGATGTAGTAGAGCAAGAGGGAATATATAGCCACAAGAGTGGGAAGTGAAACCACATGGAGTAATCAGCTACTCATATTAGTGAATACTTATTTTTTTTTAGCTTTTTGCTAGGCAAATGGGGTTAAGTGGCTTGCCCAAGGCCACACAGCTAGGTAATTATTAAGTGTCTGAGACCGGATTTGAACCCAGGTAGTCCTGACTCCAGGGCCAGTGCTTTATCCACTGTGCCACCTAGCCACCCTGTGAATCCCTATTATTGAGTCTTCAGAAAGTACTAGTAAAAGTCAGAAACACAAATGATTGCTTTGAAATGAACATATACACATGTGCTTTGTTTGCTGTAATTAGTCATTCCAGAGAATGCAGTACCTCTGACTATGAATGGATTATAATGAGTGATTTCTTCATAAAAGTGTCAAGGTCAGGTTCAAACTTTTGTGGATGACACTTCTGAATGTTAGAAAAGAGGGAAAATAAAAAAAAAAGAATTAAATGTGGGGAATAGAATGGGGGGACAGGAAAAGAGAGTATAAAAAACAAAACAGAACTAGAAGAGGCTATAAAATAAGTGTCTGGAGATAACTTTCCATCAATGAGAGCCCTGTTTTCATTCAATAAGCAACTAGAAGAGGGCAGCCAGGACAGCAAAGGGCTTCAAGTTCATGCCACATGAGGACTTGGTTGAAGGAAATGAAGAAGAGAAGGCTTTAAAGGGTCAAGATAGCCATCGTTCCCATGGAAGAAGGGTTTAACTTTGTTTGGCTTAACTCCAGAGGGCAGAAGTAGGATAAAAACAAAAGCAAATTCTGGGAGCTGTGAACTTCACCTTCTTAGAGTTTTAAAGCAATATCCTAATAGATCTTTTAGTTAAATTCTTCTTCAAGGGAGTTTCTTCCAATTATAAAATTCCATAATTTTTATTTCAAGCTATATGTTTCTCATTAAAGATAGGAAAGAGTTTTTCAAAGGTTAATAGGTATTGGCCAGTGATCTCCAAGTTAACCACAGTCATTTCATTTTTTTAATAGGTGAAGGAAGGAGGAACACAGGCGGCTATTTCTGGAAAAGTTCTGAGTAATTTGATACCACATGCAAAAGGTAACTGGGTTTACTGTGGGAGGAACTGGGCTGAAATCTTGGCTTTATTACTCATTAGCTATGTGACCTTGGACATTTCAGGTCCTCTTTAGGGTCATCATTTTCATCCTCTACACATGAGAGACTTGTGGTGGAGTGTTAAGGGAACAAGTATTTATATAAGTATTCATATTTCTATGGTACTATTAGTAGGATTAGAAAAACTTTATTTAAGACTTGTGAATGATAGGTAGATGCAGTTATTATCCCACATTTTACATTTGAGGAAACTGTGTTTAAGTGATTTGCCCAGGATCATACAGACCAAATTTTAATGCAGGTTCTCTTGGCTCCATGACAGGCAGCTTTAATGTTTTGTAAGGTTTTTTTTTTCCCAGTTCTAATTTTTATATACTAAATCTGTAAAAAACAAATACTTATTAAGTGTTAATACATAGCAGTACTCATCTTCATGGAGTGAGAATCCCATAATTTTTTCAAACCTACAGAGGAGAAGATCCATATGAAAGGGATGTCAAATCCTTATGAATAAGAATTTTTCTCTATTAATCATATTACTCTATAAAATCACTCTCTAAATTTTCAACTAGATTGAAAATTTGAGATGTATATTTGTTAGGAACTGAGCTAGGTGTTGATAAGGCTGTCAAAAAATAAACTAAGGAGTTTACAATTCAGTAAAAAGTCAAATATCTGCAAAGCTGAGTTAACTTTCACTGTCTTTTGGATAGTCAAAATATGCAAGCCTTAAGTAGTCAATATGCTGCAGTAGGAAGGCTTCCAGATTTGAAAATGTCTGTTCAAAGTCCAGCTCTGCCACATTATTTTATTTTATTTTATTTTATTATTTTATTTTATTTTAGGTTTTTGCAAGGCAAATGGGGTTAAGTGGCTTGTCCAAGGCCACACAGCTAGGTAATTATTAAGTGTCTAATTTTAAACCTTCTGTTCCCAGGTTTCTTCATATGTAAAATAAGGCAGTTGGATTAGAATATATCTAAGGGTCCTTCCAGATCTAAATCAACATTCTGTGAATTAAACAACTAACAATGTTAAGTCTAGACTAACAAATTTCTTCTTCAATCAAAGTTACTCAGATTATCTGCCATTCTAATATGGCATTGCTTTTCACTTTTGTTTCCATCAAAGGGTTTGGGAGAAACTGTTAAAATCTAGACTCAGTCAGACAGGAATAATTGACTAAATGGGCCCATAAAATTCTGATTAACTTCCTGGAAGACCAAATTGAAAGGCGTGAGGATTATATAATTTTTTTTCAATTTTTGTGCTGCCATTGAGCAACCCATACCAATTTCCTTAAATATAAGCATCTAAAAATGGATTTATTAATATTTTAGAAATAATTCAACTTAGGGGTACAATTCATGGTTTTGAATCAAAGCACATCATTTGTGTTTTAGAACTATACTAAACTATCTCAGTGTTCCCTCAGGATCAGATCTTCTCATTCTTAACCTGGATTAGAAAAGGCAGAAGAGTGTCCTAATTGTCAGACTGCAGAAGTCCCTTTGCTCACTTGAAGGTGTGGAGAGAGAAAAATTTGAGAGCAGGGGAATTAAAAGTACAAAACAGTCCTTGCTTTAGAAACCAGAATGAATTTTCGTTCCTTATACATTAGTTACAGATGATTGGTGCTTTACGCTGTGACCAAAAATTCAAATAATAAATAATTATGGCACACACTCTTGTCCATCTACCACAATGGTACAATTATATGACATTGTGTGTTAAAATATAAGTAAATAAATAGATTTCTTAAAAGATCCAGACCATGGGATAAGCAGAGCAGTTCTAATATTGTTTGTTGACAATGCCTCAGGACACTGCTTCAGGTTTTCCTGGTATCTGTTTAAAGAGCCAACATTTGAGGGGAAAAGAAGATTCCATACTTGGAATTGCTACTCTTCTTCCTCCTTCTCCCAGGTTGCTTTCTTTCCTTCTTTTTCACTCTGTAAGGGGCAGCATTGCCATTTACCAACATCCTAATCCCCTTCAAAGCCCACATGTATTTCATGATAATAATTTGTATTTGCATAATTCTTTAAGGTCACAATGCATAGTCGTTACAACAGCACTAGGAATTGTCAATTATGTTCAGTTGTTGATGTCACAATTTAGGAAGAATATTGATGAATGAGAGAAAGGTGACTAGGATGGTAAGCAAACTAGAAACCTCACCCTATGTAGGGAATGTTTAGTGAAAAAAATGAAAAATCTAATAGGGAATGGTAGTAAGCAATTATTTTGCACCAGTAGCAAAATGGATAGAGCACTGGGTTTGGAATCAGGAAGACTCTTCTTCCTGTTCAAATGTGGTCCCAGGCACTTACCAACTGGGTAACCCTGGGCAAGTCACTTAACCTTACTTGTCTCAGTTTCCTGATCTGTAAAAATGAGCTGGAGAAGGAAATGGCAAACTACCCCAGTAACTCTGCCAAAAAACCCCAAATGAGGTCACAAAGAGAATGAACAGCAACCATGGCCAGACAGAATGTTCAGCACTTTACAAATAAAACATCTCATACAATAACCCTGATAATATGTATTATTATGATTATTCTTTTACAATTGAGGAAACTGAGTCAGTCAGATTTTAAGTGGTTTACCCAACATTACAGAACTAGTAAGAGTCCAAGGTTGGATTTGAACTCAAGTCTCCCTTACTCAAGGTCCAGTATTCTATTCACTGAGCCCACTAGTTGCCCTAATATTGCTTAGATGCTCCAGGAAGGCTTGGGTTCAGATCCCACCCCCTGATATTGATAACTTTAAGAGCCTGGGCAAACTACTTAAAATCTCTGAATCTTAGCTTCCTAATTTGTAAAATTACAAATTTCCAATTTGTAAAATTGGAAAATTAAAGAGCTCATTAAAGTTCATTAAGTGCTTTAATTCTATTATCTCAATATTATCACAACAACTAGTAGATAGTATTTTACTTTTTTATAGATGGCATAGTGACTGAGGCAGGATCTGAACTCAAGTCTTCTTGAATCCAAATCCACTGAACCACCTAATTATTCCCATGATACCTGTACCTAATAGCTATGTGTGAAGACCAAGTTAATGCATTGAAAGACCCTGTGCAAATTTTAAGTCACTATATAAATGTCAAATATGGTTAATATTCATTTATTTAAGGGATGGCATGTGAACATTATCAGAATGACTCTGCTTAGCCAGAAGGCAGCCTTAGGAATAATGGATGGAACTTGGAGAGAAGCAAGACATGCTTCCTAGCAATTTAAAGTTATTTAAAAGTCGAATGAGATACCTTGGGAGATGTGGCTTTCCCTGAGGAAAGATCTTTTGGTGGATTTTGAATGACTAGATGCCAGGTATTTTGGAGAGATAATTTCTCTTTTGATAAGGATTGAAGTAGATGGCTTCCAGGAAGGTCCCTCCAATCTCTTAGACTCCCTGATCTTCGCTGATGAGCTCAACTTCTAGTCATATTCCTAGAAATCACTATGTCTTTAGAAATCACTGTTTCATATTTAATTTTCTGTGTATATGTTGTGACTTGCTTCTCTAGAATATAAGCCCTATGAGGGCAGGGACTGTTTCATATTTTCATCTTTGTATGTTCAGTTGTTCAGTTGTTTCAGTCATATCTCAATCTTCACAACCCTGTTTAGGGTTTTCTTGGCAGAGATATTGGAGTGATTTGTTTTTTCCTTCTCTAATTCATTTGACAGATGAAGAAACTGAGGTAAACAGGGTTCTGTCCAAGGTCACAGAACTAGGGAGAGCCTAAGGTTAAATTTGAACTCAAGTCATCCTGATTCCATATTCTTAGCTCTATCCACTGTGCAACCTAATTGCCCAGTGTCTAGCTCACAGTCTGGCACTTGGGTATAACTAATAATAAACCTTAACAGAAATAAACCCTTAATATACCCTGTAGAAAGTTGAATAAATGGATTTTTAAAAATTCCTTATTTTACAGTTAAGGAAAATGTTTTTGTATGAGCAAAGTCAAAAAAAAAAAAACTAAGGAAGACCATGAACTGGGAAAAACAATCTTTGCAGCAACTTTCTCTGACAAAGGTCTCATTTTCAAGACATATGAAGAAATAATTAGAATTTATAAAAATACATATCATTGACCACTTGATAAATATTCTAGGATATGCTTTGATATATTAGATGGCACAGGGGATAGAATATTGAACTTGCAGTCAGGAAGATCTGATTTCAAATTCAACCTCAGATACGATCTCTGTTAGCCTCAGTGTCCTGTTCTATAAAATGGGCAAATTAATAGCATTTACCTCTCAGGGTCCTGGAGAGGATAAAATGAGATAATATTTATTAAGTACTTTGCAATCTCTAAAGTTAAATATAAATTCTAGTTATAATCATCATCATCATCATCATCATCATCATCATTAATAAAAGAACAAAGAAACAAAGCTATCTCTAACTAGGAAAAAATGCTACAACTCACTAGTGATTAGAAAAGTACAAATTAAAGTTATTCTGCGATCCCATCTGACATCTTTTAAATTGGAAAAGATTGCAGAAATGGGAAAATTATAAATGTCAGAGGGACTGTAGGAAAATTGATACACTGGAAAGATACACCAAAATTTACTAAATCATGGGAACCCTTTGACCCAGCATTAAAGAAGTCAAAAAGGAAAAGAATATATAAATCATACACACACACACACATACACACACACACACAGACACAGACAAATATTTGGCTTTTTGGTAAAACTGGGAACTAAAGTTACCTATAATTTGAAGACTGAATAAGATTTGTTACATGAATGTAATGGGTACTGTTTTGCTCTTAAGAAATGATGACATGAATTAAGACAGTGAAGTGAACAGAAACAGAAAAATTAATTTATATAACATCAGTAGGAGACTGATGAAGAACAAAATGCACTTAACTATTCGAAGCACTGTGGGTACAAAAAGAGTCAAAAGATAATCACTGCCCTCAAAGAGGGGGAGACAAACATGGAAATGGGGAAAAGAACATGCAAAGTGACAACTCATATATATATATATATATATATATACACACACACACACACACACACACACACACACACACACACACACACACACACACAAAGAAAGCTATAGAAAGAATACATGGCAAATAGCAGAGGAGGGAAGGCACTAGAGGCAGTAGGGAATGTTTCATATAGAAGGTGAGATTTTTAATTGAGACTTAATGGAAATTAGTGAAGTCAATAGTCAGAGTAAAGTAAGGAGTCTTCCAGATATGGGGAAAAAAGAAAATAAAAGAAAAGAAAAGAAAAGAAAATGAAAAGAAAATTCCTGGAGCCAGGAGATGTAGTACCTTGTTCACGGGATAGATAGAATATCAGTGTAACAGGATGGAAGAGTAAAGTGATGAAGAATGGAAAGGTACTAAGGGATTACTTTCCAAAGGGCTTTGAATGTTTAACAGAACATTTTGTGTTTTATCTTAGAGGCAATAGGGAGCCACAGGAGTTTATTGAGAAGGGGAGTAACATTATCAGTCTGTTCTTTTGGAAAATTGCTTTATGACTTAATGGATGAAGGATTGGAGTGGGGAGAAACCTGAGGCAGGCAGACCCACCAACAGGCTATTCCATTAGTCCAAAAATGAAGGGATAAAGTTCTGTACCGGGGGTTTAGTGGTAATTGAGAAAACAAGGGACCACATTCAAGAGATTTTGCAAATGTGAAACTAATAGTCCTTAGCAACAGCTTGGACATGAAGGGTGAGAGATATTGGGGAATCTAGGATGACTCCTGAGTTGTGTGTCTTTGAGGACTGTGAGGATGGCATTGCCTTCTATGGTAATAGGGAAGTTAGAAGGCTGGGAGGGTTTAGGGGAAAGAGAACTAGTTTGTTTTGGATAAGTTGAATTTAAGATATCTACTGAATATTCAGTTAGAGATGTAAGGCTATTGGAGATGTGAGCCTGGAGATTAGCATAGAATTTGGGCCAGGATAGGTAGATTCGAGAATTGTCAGCTCAGAAATGATTATAAAATTCATGGGAGTTGGTAAGATTACCAGGATCTAGCATACAGAGAGAGGAAGGTCCCAAATAGAACCAACAAACAACTTTGGAAACTACAAGAAATATGATCAATACAGTGACCCTTCATATAGTCAGAGAAACAATGATGAGCCATATTATCCATCTCTTGACAGAAGAGATATATTATTAAGGAACAGATGATATATCTCCATGTATTTTTGTATAGAGTTAGGGGATCTGTTTGCTTGCCCATAAATATTTGTTACAAGGAATTGATTTTGGTTTTCTTCTTTCTCTTCAATATAGTAGGAAATGGGAGGGAGAGAACTTAATTTCTCTTATTGAAAAAGGTTATGGAATGTTACCTATAATTTCAGATAAGCTCACTTCATAGTTAGTTTTGCTTCATTGTTTTTACATTCTTAAATCTCTCTCACAGAATAGAGGTCATCTGGAAATATTTATAATGTGAAAAAAATTTAAAAATTGGAGAAAAAAAGAAACGGATTCAGAGAGGGGCAGTAATTTTCTTAAGTTTCCACAGTTTGAATTGGTTTTATGATTCCAAGTTCAAGTCTTTTTTTTTGTTTGTTTTTTTTTGTTTGTTTTCCCCTATAAACTAATGCTGCTGAAAGAGTTAATGGACTCCGTAGTAAGGCTTCAGCCTAGTAATTATGGTCATCTTAAATGAACAAAAACCAGAGTTCTCTAAGTACTTCTCTTTACAAAAGTAGTTTGAAGTTTTCTCTGTCAGTTAACCAGTGGGGACAGTATTCACATAGTGGTCTATTAAGAGGCTATGGTTTCAAGTTAGAGAGCTTACTTCCATTAGAATAACCTCTTATGGCCATCAGTGTCTCCTCAGGGCTTCACTGTTCTTGGCACACTGGGATAACATCTCTTTGTTTTGCTTCTTATCCTTATACACCCAACCGAGCATCCCCTAAATTTTCACATGAATGAAGCAGCTGAAGAGTAGTGAAATAATTGCTGAATCTGGTGTCTGATTATGTTTTATTATTATTGTTGCTATTATTATTATTATTATTATTATTGTTATTGTTATTGCTAGGTTTTAAATCCCACTTCTGTCATCTATTGCCAGTGTAATCTTAGGGCAAACCACTTAACCTCTTGGAGTCTCAGTAAATCTGTAAAATGAGGGCTAGATAATCATTAGGATGTCTTCAAAGTCTAGAGCAGAGGCTCATTTCCGTGTGTGTGTGTGTGTGTGTGTGTGTGTGTGTGTGTTTGTGTGTGTATGTATATGTGTGTGTATGTGTGGAATACAGATCCATATAGCAATTGGTAAATTCTATGAGCCATTTACCAGAAAAATTAACAAAAATGATAAGAAAAAAATATTAAATTTCAGCTAGAAGTTGCTAAAAATAAAGATACATTTTTTCTTTAAAATATTTCTTTTTTCATAAAGATATATATCTAGAGAATTTCCCTGAAATCTACTCACAGATCCCCAGGGGTGTGGAAGGAGTGTCTATGGACCCCAGGTCATTAGAAGCCCTACTATAGATCTATGAATTAATGATCTGTTAAGTTGAATTTTCACTGATATTTTAGTGCTACCCATACTACACAGTTCCCTGTGTACAACCTATTTATTGTAACAAAACTTCCTGGCAGGTCATGTTTAGCAAGCAGGAGGCTGTCACCACCATGAAGCACCTCTGCCTTTCTGGGTCCTCACCTCTTAGACCTCCTGCAAGAGTCAGCTGCTAGTCAACAGTCCATCACTCTCACTTTTTTGTCATCTTTCTGCCTGAGTATGCATTGCATCTGGATACTCTTCTCCCTAAGCCAAGTTTCATTGAAATCAATGATACAAGCATCCTATTCATTGCCCAGGGTATAAGTGTGCAACGTGACAAGCTACCCTGCCAAGCCTGCTTACAGAACAAAGCGCTCGTCACATAAAACCACATTATTCTTCCCGGGAAGTGCCTTTTTATGTAATATGGTGATCGATTATACCCTAATATTTACTTGTGCATTTTGCCTTTCAAATCCTACAAAGTTCTTTAAAAATAAATAATAGAAAACCTCTTTTTTGTTTCATTTTGAAGTTTGTCTGGTGGGGAACAAGAGGACTGGTTGGAGAGAATTGGATTCTAGCCCTGGCTCTGCCCCTAACTTGCTTAGTAATACTGGGGAAGCCACTTAAGGTCTCTGAGTCTCAGTTTCTTCAATTGTAAAATGAAGAAGTAGCAGGACAAAGAGAAGCTCTGATTCTGGAGTTAAGGGACCTGACTTCAAATGTGGCTCTCTGTGTTTGCTATCTGGGTGGTCATGGGTGAGTTACTTGACCCTGGGTGCCTTTACTGTAATCATAGGGTTGGATTAGAAGATTTATCAGCTTCTTTAGAACAAGAAACCTATGATCCTATGACCTACCTCTGCCCCACTAACCTCAAAAGTATTATTGGGTAAAAGTGAATAGTATTCCTGAAGAATATACCTTTATCGAGTTATTTCACTCAACAACGAGTGTCAACAGCTTTTTTTGTTTTCTGTCAACACCTTTTCCAGGGCTCTAATTTTATTTTGTCTTCGAATTTCCCTTATCTCTTATTTCAGAAAAAAAGCTGATTTTGAGAAAAGTTCTGAATGTGGAAGAGGTGGGTAGAGTTGCTAAAGGGAGATGAAAATGGATCCAAAGAAAACATGCTATGACTAGTATTAATTATATTGCAATGATTTGTTGCCTTATAAAAAGCTGGATGTCCCATTGTAGCATAATGGTGCCCCTGGGTGCTCAAAGTCTTGTGCCAAGGGAGCACAAGCTCTGGCAGGTATTGCCATGCTAGAAAATCTTCCAACATGGGCTGAGTAGCAGACCAAATGTCTGCTTAGTTAAAGTTCAGAAGGCACGTTACTTGAAAGTTGGCTTAGCTGCATTTCAGTCAAAATGAAAGGAAAATGTTGGCGATGATCAATTTTATAATTCTTAGGGATTAGAATTGGGTCAAGTTGAATCCTAATAAGTAAGGTTTCTTGCATGGTCTGCCACAATCTTCAATGAGTTGCTGCATACATGGTTATTATATACATCATTGAATGTTCCTTTTCTTTCATTTTTCCTCCTCCAGTCCTAATACCCTCAATCAGGAAGAGGAGTTAACATTGTTTCTGCTCTTTCTTGTCATCTCCAGATCCAATGTTAAGGAACTTTTAAGTATTGAAATTGATATTCCATCTCATTCCATTTTTCTATGTTTGATAAATAATCTTGTTTTTTTTTTGTTCCTTTTATTTTTTCCTAAAACAGTTCCTGAAAGCATCTATCAATATATGGAGCATTATATTTGCTATACTTGTGATGGGGATAGGGGTATCTATCCTGATAATATCATGGATCCTTTAATCATTAAAGTTGATATCACACTAACTTTATCCATTTATTAACATCCTATGCCTTTGTAATATATAATTCAGATAACAGAATCAATCATATATTTATAGACAGAAGGGACCTTAGAAGATATTTAGTCCTAAACTCATATTTTACAGAAGAAATTTAAAGCCAAAGAGGAAATGTAGTTGTCAAAATCCAGAACCTCTCACTATAAATCTTTTGGTCAAAGGAAAAAAAAGGAATTTATCACCTAGTCTAGTGGACATTTGTGGTAGTGGGTCTTTTGACAAAACAAATATAATGCATTTTCTAATTGACTAACTTTCAGATACCATATTCCCCTTGAGTCTTCTCTTCTCCAGGTAAAACATTCCTAGTGCCTTCATCTGATCCCACTACAGCAAGGACTTGAGGATTCTGACTTTTGGTTTTTGAGCCAAATAAATCATTGGTTGACTGCCCATTGGAAATAATGCCCTGGTAGACATAACTACCTTATAAGAACTTCTAAGTATAGGAAATTATTGTCCCCAGGCATATCTCTTTTCCCCTTGCCCTTCCATCTTGTTTAACTGTATTTCAGTCAAAAAAGAAAGAAAATTGTTGATTAAGATCAAGTATTCATTTCTTTGGGGCCAGAACTGGGTCAAGTTGAATCCTAATATATAACTTTTCTTGCATAACCTACCACAATCTTCCTTCATGAGATGCTGCATACATGGCCATTATATTCAAAGATGTATTTCTTCCTCACCTACCTCCAGCTCCCCCCCCCCTCACAATGCTCCCAATGAAAAAGAGGAGTTAAGAATGTTTGTGGTCTTTACTGTCATCTTCAGATACAATGTTTTGTTTTGTTTTTGTTTTTATTTTTTTTATTTTTGCAAGGCAATGGGGTTAAGTGGCTTGCCCAAGGCAACACAGCTGGGTAAATAAAGTATCTCAGGTCGAATTTGAACTCAGGTCCTCCTGAATCCAGGGACAGTGCTCTATCCACTGTACCACCTAGCCGCTCCCTTCAGATACAATGTTAAGGAGCCTTTAAGTATTGAAATTTATATCCCACCTCAACCTATTTATTATCATTTTGTCCTTTTCTCCTTTATGTACAAATGATTTAGATTACATCTAGCTCCTGATTGTTATACTCTATTAGTGCTAGAATCATTTTCCTTCCTTTCTCAAGGAATTCCATCTCTAGCTTCTCTATGTCCTCTCCTTACCTTTATATTTGGGCAAGTTAAAGTCCTCTAAAATACCTTGCTTTTCATCAACCACCACACTTCCCATGCTCCAGCCTAGCTTGACAGGAGGATGCTCATACCCTTGATCTCATTATCATCCACAAGCTTAAGTCTGAATTTCCTCTATCTGACTAAAACCTCTTTCCTTTTCATCACTGTCTGAGCCTGATCCCTCCTAAACCTCATTCACACAGACCTTACCACAATCTCTGGTCATTATATTCTTCCTTCCTCATCCAGGTCATCCATGATCCCCCCAGCTCTGGTTTCATTTTTTACTCCTACAAATAGGGACCTTAGTGTTAATGTGTTCAATGCTACACTGCCTTACACCCTTGAATTCCTTGACCCATTGTCCTGTTGGGGCTCATGCTCTGCAAACTGCAGTCTTGTATCACTCCCACCATCTGCTTTTCTCCTCTAGAGCTGCTAAGCCTTGATGAAGCAAATCAAACAACTGTGCTGACTTGGCTCACAGTAACTTTCTATTACCCAATCTTAACTGGGCCATCACTACTGCACAGCAATCCTTGTTGTTGTCCCCCCACACCTTCAGAAATAATATTCACCTTTACCCAATAGTACTTTTGAGGTAAGTTGGGAAGAGGTAGGTCATAGGAGCATAGGTTTCTAGTTCTAAAGAAGCTGATAAATCTTATAATCCAACCCTATGATTACAGTACAGTAATTAACTTTTTTGTTTCATTCTCTGTAGCATCTGTTTCAATTCTTTCTGTTCTCAAGCCATGTATACCACCCCCTTTCCCCTCCCTCTCATCAGAGGACTTTGTATGTTTTACTGAAAAATGAGTCTATTGGCTGTGTGCTCCCTCTTTTCCCCAACCCCACATTTCGGGTCTTCTCAACATCATCCCACATTCTGTTTCTTCCTTTGTTTCAAGTTGGAGAATGACCATTTGCCAGTACCCATCTCCTCCCAGCACTTATCCTTTCTATTAGCCTTCTATTTCCCCAACTTTCAAATTATTTCCTGGCTCCTTCCTTGCTGCTGTTATTATTAAAAATATCTTTATTTGATGCTACCATTCCTTATCATCTTATATCTTTCCCTTTCATAGCCAAACATCTAGAAAAAAATTTCCTATATGCATTATCTCAATTTTCTCTCCTCCCACTCACTTCTCAACCCCTTGCAATCTGACTTTTGGTCTTGGCTAAAACTGCACCCGCCAAAGTAATCAATTATATGTTTCTTCATATGTTCCCAGGCTTTCTCTCAGATGTCATCCATCTTTACTTCTCTGCTGCATTGGACTCTATTGAACATTACTTTCTTCTGTGTATTTTCTATTTCCAGTGTTTTCTTGATACTTCTTTGTCATATTTATCCAGAACTTGTCTATAGGTCATCATCTATGTTCTTCCTCCTAATTGGAGTTATGCTCAAGGACCCTAACTAGCCTTTCTTTTTCTTATGGTAAAATTAACCTAGTTGAGAGTGAGTACCTAGATCAAGTCTCTCTATATATAACTGCATTGGACTCAGGAATCCACTGGTCTCTATTTAGAGTGTTAGGGACTCAGAAAATGTCTTGACACTGTACTGTCTCCTCTATCCTTTTTCTCAGATGGATATTTACATCATGATTCTATGGAATATACTTACACTAGAATTGGAATCAGGACCTGACATAATTTCCTACCTCTGCTTACTAATATGACCTTAGGCAAGTCACTTAACTTCTTCAGGCCCTCACTTGTAAAATGAGGGGGTAGTCTGGATGATATCTAAGATCCTTCTTGCTTTAAATATATGATTCTATGATCCTGTGACCTTTGCTTCCATGAGGGTCTATTGTTATTTGAGTCAATACAGAATCTATAATTCTGAGTTATAGACTGCCTAAGTTAAATCTCTATTTCCTATACACATTTCCTGCTCCCTCATATCCATGTATATCAACCCCATCCCCACCCCAACCCTCTGTAATCCTATATGATTCTTCTAGATTACACTGTGCCCCAAACTCTTGTTTTAATTTTAACAAACTACTTTCCACATATTAGAAGTGCTTTCCCTCCTTTCCAATCTGTATTCTACATAACTGCTCAGATAATATTCCTATATCACAGTTTACCATATCCACTCCCTCCCTCAAGAATTATCTGTGTGCTTATTGCCTCTAGAATAAAATGAAGACTACTCTATTTGGCATTTAAAGTCCTTTGTAATTTGGCCTGCAACTGCCCTGGTTGCTTTATACTCTCATCATTCAAATTGACTTACTTGTTCATATACATTCTATCTACCATCCCAGATGGCTATTCTTCAGGCCTACAATGCACTCCTTCTTTATATCCATCTGCATTCCTAGCCCCTTTCAAGGTTCACCTCAATATATACCTCCTTAAGAATACCTTTCCTAGTTCCTCTATTTGTTAAATGCCCCATCTCTAATTACTTCAGATTTTTTGCATATAATTTTTGCATATAATTTGTTTGTAAAGTTCAGTTTTAGGCAAGACCAGAAGTCAGATTGCAAGGGGCTGAGAAGTGAGTGGGAGGAGAGAAAATTGAGATAATGCATATAGGAAATTTTTTTTCTAGATGTTTGGCTATGAAAAGGGCAGATATAAGATGATTACTTATCTAGGACTATGTTAAATATCATCAATAAAATGCAAGTTTCTTGAAGGCAAGAGACTATTTTGCTTTTTTTATCTTCATTTCCTAGAATAGTGACATGCACATGCACATAGTAGTTGCTTAATAAATGAGTAATGTTTAGTGTATTGATAGCCTCAATCAAACTGAGTGAGAAAGGCTTCAGGCTCTTGTCTACTGTTCCCTTCACAAAATAGTAATGTACCTGTTTGAAAGAAATATTTTATTGCAACAAGAGCCCCTCTAACTGAAGAGAAGCAGCAAACATCTATTGTGGGAGAAGTAAAAGCACCAGACCTTCGGGTCATATATCACTCCTTGGATGTGTTCCTGGAATGTTGTTCCACCTGATTGAGATAAGGGTGGTGGCCTGTCTGGACATGTTTCCTTGAGAGGCAGATACGATTTGACTAGATGTTTCATGGGAGGAAACTACGGAATGAATGGGATAATATGCCAACCCTTGGATAATTGGAACTTAGTTTCCCATAGTTCCTTGTTCAACTCCAATATAGAGTTTTGGGGGAAAAAACACACCAAGATTTTATGGATGAGATATCAGTTATGGCACTTGAACAAGGAATCAACTATAGGACAATGGGTGGAAATATCAAAAGAAGCGATATCTGACTTTGTGGAGAAGTATATGCTATCCTTGAATGATTCTTCAGAAAATGATTCAAAACACCTACTCTTGGTAGATTCAGAAATATAAAAGATGATAATGATAGTTTTAGAGCTGTTATGCCCTTGTCAAACTTTAAGGAAGAAATACTCCAGGATCTGGAATGGGTAGCATCTACAGGTAGTCTAGGTCTTTAAATTCTGATCCCCTAGTATGAGGGGAAAAAATCCCTAACAATATATATAGTTCTTGGGATTTCATTAAAATTTCTGCTCAGATTTAATCTGAAAGCATCTTATACAAACTGGCCCCACCTTTAAAAAGACTTTCATAGGGTCTAGTTTGTCTTTTCTTTTCAAGCACATGAATGAAGTATTTATACCTCTAAAAACATTTGAAAATCTCATTTAGTTTTAAAGGGCAAATACACCTATTTCTGAGAAATCTCCTTGGGTCTCCTCTGGCCACTTGATTTACTCTGTTGCCTATGGTGAGAATAATACAGCCATGTGTGTCTAAGTGTAGGCATGTCTGTGGTGTGGAAAGGAAATGCTTACCCAAACATTCCTCCTTGGCCCTCATTGCTTGAGTACATACACAGAGACATTTTCCCTTATCCCTTAGTGCTTTTCCAGACATAAATTCAAGCTGCTCAAATGATAAAGGAAGACAATTGATAAAAAATATCCCACAATTTAATGACTTTTTTCTTGAAATGAAAATAAGCAGTCAAATCATTCTGTTTAGTTAAAAAAAGATGGACCACTGTGTAAGATGCTAATGTGTATGTCCCTTATTAAATGCTGCTTCTAATTAAGCAACTTTTCTACCTTCTAAAGAAGGAAATCCATTTTTCTATTTAACTGACTGTCAATAAAATCTGTATGATCAGCAAGATTGCAGTTAATTATTAAGTTGCAATGTTTGGTTGTAATGGTAAAGGTCTTTCTTTTCCAAATAATGTCCAATCGTCTTTTGACTTAGTACAATCTTAGAGTATTGTGTTCTCACAAGTCATAATTCAACCATTGTAACCAGAGAATTATGAGATGCTCCAGGGAATGGACACCTGTGGATAAGCAGCTCTCTCCCTCTAATGTCAGGGACATTCCAAGCTTTATAGGTGTGGCACCAAAGTCAGAGTTCAATATTTAATGGTTTCAGGAAGTCTTGGAATCAGAACCAAAAAAAATAGTCCACCTAGTCTTAATGAAGGGAGAGGTTTGAATGGGGAGGAGGAATGACAACAATAAGGAGGAGGAGGAGAGACATACAGAACTCAGAACCACTAAAGCAAGAGCAAGAGTTTGTATAGCTCCCAACTCTCAGTTTGCTAACCACAGTTCCTCCATTTCACCTTGGTCTAAAAGTTAACAAGCCTAGTCCTCTGATATTATAACAAAATGACTGATTTTTACACACACACACACACACACACACACACATGCATATGTAGGTAGGCATGTACATATGTATTGTATGTGCATGTAGATGTAGATTGTACATGTGACATGTGATATATATATATATATATATATATATATATATGTTTACATTCAAAATGTGTATGCCAATCTACCAATATCCATATCTAGCTCACATTCAGGCCCATGAACCCCAAATTCAACATTCTTTCAATTACTAAATAATATCACCTAGTAAGCACCAGAAGACACTTGAAATTAGAATTCCTGATTCTAACTTCAAACACTCTTCATAATGCCATCTTGCCTGTCCATCAATCTAAATGAGCATTGACCCTGCAAAGTCAACTCCTCAGGCTATGCTCTTATTCCACCTAAGCTGCTTGTATTCATCACATTATTTTGCAAACCATATCAGAAAATCAATATCATTACATTATGGATATGTTTTAGCAGATGTTTTTGTCCAGTTGTGTTTTAATTAACTTCCACTGAAGTTTGAATATGATACTTAACTGAAGTGTGGAGATTACATTGGGCTTTTGAAGGATAAGAACAAGCTCCAGATGTTCTACCCCACCTGGAATGCTGTCATTGGGCATGGGTTTAATGATGGCCTGACTGACTAAGCTAGAAAAAAATAGTAACAAAATTCAATTGGAGCAACGAAAGGGCAAGAATACCAGGGGGACTGACAAAAAAAAATGAAAAGGAAAGTGGCTGAACTCTACCACATCTAAAACTATTTTATAAAGCAGCAGTCGACAAAACTGCCTGGAACTGGTTAAGAAATCGAGTAATAGGTCAGTAGATTCGGATAGGTTTACAAGAAACTACAATAAATGATTATAGCAATCTACTATTTGACAAACCCAAAGACATCAGCTTCTGGGAAAAGAACTCACTATTTGACAAAAATAGTTGGGAAAACTGGAAACAAGTATGGCAAAAACTTGGCATAGACCCACATCTCACACCCTATAACAAAATAAGTTCAAAATGGGTACAGGATTTAGATATAGATAAATTAACAGACCAAGAAATTGTCTATCAGATCTGTGGAAAGGGGATAAACTTATGACCAAACAAGAATATAAACTGCAAAAGAAATGATTTTGACTATAATAATTAAAATGGTTTTGCACTAATAAAATCAATGCTTCCAAAATTAGAAGGAAGGAAAGAAGAAATCTGGGAAACAATATTTACAACTAGGTGTTCTGATAAAGGTCTCATTTTTAAAATATATAGAGAATTGCATCAAATGCATAAGGTTACAAGTAATTCCCCAATTGATAGTCAAAGGATAGGAATAGACAGTTTTCAAATGAAGAAAATTAAAGCTATAAATAATCACATGAAAAAAAATGTTTCAAATCATTATTGATTAGAGAAATGCAAATTAAAACAACAATGAATTATCATCTCATATCTATCAGGTTGGCCAAGATAAGAAAAAAGGCAAATGATCGATGTTGTAGAGGCTGTGGGAGGACTGGGACATTGATGTGTTACTGGTGGAATTTTGAATGAATCCAACCATTCTTGACAGCAATAATGGAACTATACCCAAAGAGCAATAAGACTGTTCATAACCTTTGAACCAGCAATTCCAATTCTAGGTCTATATCCAGAAGAAATAATAAGAAATGGGAAAAGTCCTTCATGTTCCAAAATATTCATAGCAGATGTTTTTGCAGTGGCAAAGAATTGGAAATTGAGGGATGCCCATCAATTGGGGAATGGCTAAGCAAGTTATGGTACATGAATACTATGGCATATTATTGTTCTATAAGAAACCATAAGTAATCGCTCTCTAGAGAAGCATGGAATGACTTATAGGATCTGATGCTGACAGAAAGGAGCAGAACAAGAGAACAATGTATACATTAACACATTGCGAGATGTTCCACCTTAATGGATGCACTTCCTCTCAGCAGTCCAGAGAGCTAGGACAACTATTTTAGACCAGCCATGAACAATGTTAGGTCTATTCAGATGAAGAAGAGCAAAACAAAATAAAATCAAACAAAAGAAAAAGAAAAACCTACCCTTCAGAATCTGATGAACACTTAATAAAAATTATCTCTTATGTATCTTTCTCCCTTAATCCTAATTCCTCATACCTAAATGACTAATATGTAAACATGTTTATCCAAAATTTGTTTGTATAATGCTAACCTCACTGTTCACTGCTGAGGGGAAGGAGTTGGGAAGGGAGAGAAGAAAGAAATTTTGTAACTCAAATATATATATATATATATATATATATATATATGCACATAGATGAAAATCAATAAATTAATTAAACATTTAAAAATGATGGACTGATTGTGTATTGCTTTTTAATCAATCTATACAAGTGTGCAGAGGCTTATCATTAGAAAGTAAGGTGACAAAGTGATTATTTTTTAGGGAAAACAACTCATAAAAATTATCAAGTAGGGTTTATAATCTTATTTTCAGCAGTGAATAACAGTGCCAGGGAAATAATGTGTTAAAGTCTGAATCAAATATTTATCTAAAATAATAATGGTAATGACACTGATAATAATAACTTATCATAACATATTATTAATAAATTAATAATAATCCCTTAAGATTAAGTTAATAATAATCCCTTAAGATTCTCATTGATTCTTAAGAGATAGATACTACCATTATCCCTATTTGTTAGTTGAGGAAACTGAATTCAACAGAAATTAAATGACTAGCTCAATATCAGAAAGTAATTGAGGATAGAATTGAACTCATTTTCTTGACTCCAGGACCAGAAATTTATCTATTTTTCCACCTAGCTGTCTCCATAATAATTCAAGTTTTTATAGTTCTTCAAAGTTTACAAAGTAATTTATTTTATAAATATCCATACATATACACATATCTATCTTTCTATTTATTATCTATTTCTCTTCTTATTAAATGATCACTGCAACCCTTTGAGATAGATGGTATCATAATCATCATTTTCTAGATAAGAAAACTGAGACTGTGAGGGTAAATGATTTATCTCATTATTATAACTATTTGAGGCTCACAAAGAATATCAATCTGAGGTTGAATTTGAATTCAGATCTTCCTTATTCCATTCAGCATATATTTGCAGTCACCTAGATATTTGGTCCAAAAGTTTGATCACCAACACTTTTATTCATTCGTTCATTCATTCATTCATTCAACTATCTATCCATTTATTTATTTTACCACACTTATCCATGGAAGATTTGAAATTGTTAGAAAATCAAATCTACTCTCAAAAGTGAAGTCTTAATACCACTGAGGAGCTTCAGATTAGGCCACAGGCTTCAAAGACACACAAAGTTCTAAAACCCTTTTGAGCTCTGACAGATTTTGATGATAAATCTCATCTTGATGTATGAAATGGGTGTTTTGGTGTTTTAAAATCAAACTCCTCTCTTAGGGTGATACCTTGGAGAATGACTGTCTCAGAGGTGATACATGGGGCCTCTGCTAAAAGAGACTCCTTAAGAGACCATACTGATTTTCTAAGACCGTATTTGTTTTTGTTGTTCAGTTATTTTTCAGCTGTATCCAACTCTTCATGACCCCGTTGGGTTCTTCTAGAGTAATTTGCCATTACCTTTTCTAACTTGTTTTATAAATGAGGAAACTGAGGCAAACAGGGTCAAAATAGGCAAATTGGGGCAAATAGGCCCCAGGGTCCTACAGCTAATAAATATCTGAGGCTGGATTTGAACTTGGGAAAATGAGTCTTCCTGATGTTAGTTCAAGCATGTCATTTACTGTACCACCAAACATATTTGTTAGTAGGAGGTAATCAGTATGTAAAAATTCTTCATTTTTGTTACATCTCCTGTATTCCAACTCTCACATTATGACTAGTCTCCACTCATCCATTAAGGATACTCTTGCCTAGTTCCTAATACTTAAAAGCTTTGTTATCTTTCTGTTGGGACTTAGTTCAATATATTATCTTCACCTTCTACAGAGTGAATATAGCCAAGACAAATTAATAAAAAGAACCTTTAATCCTGTGCTTTGGAACTTATTAAATGGGCAAAAGGCTAATGAAATAATCACTAAGCTTATTACAACTCAGAGAATCAAGAAGATACTAATTGGAAGTTACTTTCCAGGGTGCTCTGCCATTTAATAGGAGGTTGGATTCATAGACTGGATTTGAATAATTGACTTTGACATAAAATCTCTTTAAAATTTCCTTACTTCCAATTCTGTATTATTAATCATTGATCACAATCAAAACCAAAATAGTTTTCTGCCTGTCAGAGGTAATCGGTGAAGGCATGACCATATCAGGTGATTCTATGGAAGAATTTGAAGTATGCCAATGACCCCTAGGAAGCCAGAAGTTAAATTTGACAGAGGAAATAGTGATGGAGGAAGCTGACTTAGGGCAGAGCTGAAGGCAGGAACATATTGAAACTGAGATATTTTTGTAGAGAAAAATTGGATGTGTAGGATAGTATTTTTTCACTTTTTCAAAGTGTCTGGCTAATAGAAAGTACTTAATGAATGGTTATTGGTTTGACTCAGATTGACACAAGGAAGTAAGGATATAGGGTGAGAGTGTCCAGAGAGGATAGTAGCACTTCCTTCTACTATGAGGTTTAATAATTTTGTGGGTACATTTCACTGATTTTTTCCCCCTTGGTTCTTCATTTTTCCCTTGTTCTCTTGAAAAAATTTTCTTTACTCTTGGAAGGTCCCAAAGATAACTTCTGTGGGGAAATGAACCTACATTTTTTGCCACAATTTGATGCAGCCTGTGTACATCCTTACAGGTGATATCATAAGTTATCTTCACTTAAGAGTTTGGAAAGCAGCAGTAGGATAGAGAAGGGGTAGAGAATATTCAATACTTTGAAAATGATCTAAAACAATGCCTAAAACTTCAATCCCATT